>NW_010424086.1:42277-45496 GCF_000710305.1 Buceros rhinoceros silvestris | reverse complement strand
GAATGCTCTTTGGTTCCCACGGTTACAGAACAGGAGTCTTGACAGCAGAAACACGTATGTCCAGTTTCACCTGAGACGAGGTCTTGATGCCATTGTCGTTGTTACAGTCATGCTTAAGTTCAAGACCCCTGGTTACAGGGTGAGTCGCTGTCATTTTATTCTCCGTTTTCCCAGAGTCCAAACCACAAAAACATCAGCAACTGTTGTGTCTTCTGGCTGGCACTGTCTGTAAGATGCTGGTCAGCCCTGCTGAAAAGTGCATGCAGAATGAGTTGCAGGGGCTACCTGGTCAGGACTGACAGCTCTTTAGCTTGCTTTCCTGTTAGTTCTTCATATTCTAGTCCTGCTGTTGAGGAAAACCATCTGTGATAAGTCTCAAAATAAATACTTAAAGCTGAGCCTTTTGACTTTTTTTTTTTTTTGCTATTCATTTCCCCACACGGCAAAACCCAGCAAGCGTGACATCCTCTAGTTACTTGTGAAAAGTGCAAGACACTATATTGCTTTTTGATTCCAGTTATCCCACTGGATTTTTACATTACAATCTCATAACAGAGCATTCTTATCAGTGTGAGTGTGTGGATTATTACAAAATTTCATGTATGGGTTGTGCATTGAGCTGCGTTCTTTCTCAAGGTGACAGTGTTCCTGGTATTCCTAAACCTGTTTTGAAAATACTGGACCCCTGGCATCTTTGGCATTTCCTTTCTCATTTCAGTGGTTCAGCATCCCTCTGAATAGGTCGTCTGGGCTCTCACAACCCTGACTGGCTCTACACACGACTTTATAAAGCAGGAAGTGATGAACGCCAAACCTCAACAATTCTTCCAGTCTCGGGTTGCTCTGGGTAGTAGGCTGTCTGATGTGAAATAATGCGTTACAGGGAAATTTTCCTAAGGGAAATTAGACTGAAAGATGCAGGTGGACCGTGTGTCTCTGTCTCCTTGAGAAGATGTGTCTTCTGAGGCGTTATTAAAATTCTTTCCAATTACTCTTACAACACACAGTGAGTGGCTAAGTGTGACAGTTGAATGACACGCGTATACGCAGACTAGAACAGGCAGAATGGGTGAATTTAGTTTTCTGACTGAAGCTTTTGTTATAAGCTGAATCCATAGTTGTCATGGTATAGACATGAGGTTGAATCAGACATTCCAGATGTTGACATCTTTTTTTTTCCTGCTTCCTGTTGTATGTAGCAACCTCTTAGGAGCTCTGACTCTCCTCCCAAGTCCCACCCCATGCAGTGGTTGTGGTACCTCGTGTCTCTTGCAGCTGAAGCTAAAGTGATGGTCTGTGGCAGACTCCGCTTAGTTTAGGGAGAAGGTACATGGCTTCTGATGTGGCCAACAGCTACAGCTCAGTCTTTGCACAGAGCCTTTGGCTCATGTTTGCTTAGAGTGTCTAAACCCTTGAGGCTTTAAAGACTGATGACCTGCCAGATACAATATTTATTTCTTAAATAGGTTAATAGATTTTCTAGTTTTAACCTTAATCTTAACCCGTTAATCATCTCAGCATTCACTGATGAATGTTTTTGTTCCAATCAGCAGCTAAAACTGGGATTCACCCCATTATAGATGTTCATGTTAGCTACGTTAACCTGTACCCTCTTTGTAGACTTGTGTTTCACTGCAGCGTAAGTGACCCCAGATCTTGCAGGTATCTCCAGAGACACTATTAGCAAGACTGTTAGAATCTTTGTGGTCCTGCTGGTAGTTGACCTGTTCTCTCCAGTGCAAAATCTGGAGCTTCTGTAGTAAATCCTAGAAAACCTGGACATCCATGCCAGGTGTACTAGTTCATCCCTTTGGAGTCAGAGTACATCTAGTGCTATTTGTACCAAGAATCCGAGTGATAATTATCTTAACATTAAGTTGTATCCCAGGACTGTCTGGGTCTGGTAATCAGCAAAGGTATGCAAGGAGTGTTTTGCCAAATGACGTGGTCAACAGCAGGGACACAGACGCCATTTTAAAACCAAATGTATTTTACTTTAGTTCAAAGCAGGAAAAACAGGGTGGGAAGAGCAAGCAACGTAATGCACCCAGTTGTCACTACAGAGAGTTAGCTGTGGTGATTAAGAAAGATCCATCACCAATTGCCTTTCATACGGTACCATGATCCAAATCCTGTACATCAGCTGGGGAGCACCGGTCACAGCGAGGGATTTGGAGGATCCTCCTGGCAACTGGGAATTCCTGTGCCATGTGTCCACTTGTAGGTGAGGTCTCCAACTCCACTGTGAAAGGACTCCTCCTTTTATATCCTTTATCAAACGGGACTCCCTGACTACCTGCATGTGTCTCAAATCTGGCCAGAATCCGAGACACGTCTGAGGAGTTACTGTTTTCCTGGCTGTCGGCATGTGAGGCATTTGGCTTTAGGTACACAAGTTGGGGGGGGTCACTCAAGAAGTCAATTCTGATTCAAGGCCTGTGGTTTAGGCTTTTTATATCAGAGGCAGTGTCACCACTCACCTATTTGCTGCTGTTTGACTCACCGTGTCTAGCTGAATCCATTTGACAAATGCAGGTTCCAGTGGAACTCAAGCATTTCCTTGCCGGATACTTAGCTGCCATTGGAAAATAACGTTGTCGTCTGAACAGCACTGCATCCTTTTGAGGTGCTCAGCCCAGGCTTGTTGGGTGGTTTGGATGCAGACAGCACTGAAACTCCTGACTTGTGCAAAAGATCACTTGAAACTACATTAAAATCACTCATCCCTGAATCACCTGAACCTGTTTAAGAGGTTCTTCTCCTGGGGTTTTACACTACAGCCCTGCACCTAGTTTTTCTCTGTTGCACCTCCAACTGAAGGGCAGGGTGTGAGGTACTGAGGCTCCTGACCTGGCTTTGTTATGGACCGTGTTCCAGAAGGGTTTTCATTTTTATTTATCCCAAATCCCTCACTGAGAAGCACAGCAGGGAGGGAGGCAGCCTGCTGCAGCTGGAGCATTTGTTGTTTAGTCTCCCAGTCCTCCCATGATCAGACCCATCCTTTCTGAGGCAGCAGGAAGGGCAGGGTGTGAGGTACTGAGGCTCCTGACCTGGCTTTGTTATGGACCGTGTTCCAGAAGGGTTTTCATTTTTATTTATCCCAAATCCCTCACTGAGAAGCACAGCAGGGAGGGAGGCAGCCTGCTGCAGCTGGAGCATTTGTTGTTTAGTCTCCCAGTCCTCCCATGATCAGACCCATCCTTTCTGAGGCAGCAGTTT
>NW_010424086.1:35973-42171 GCF_000710305.1 Buceros rhinoceros silvestris | reverse complement strand
TGGCAGCCTTTGCTGCCATGGAGACGCATCACCGGTGGCCATGAAACTGGTGCTGAGATGGTGGCTCCTGCTGCTGCGAGTGCTATCGCTGTGCTTCCGTCAGCGTTTTTCTGCTTTGAGTCCTGCTTTGAGTCCTGCTTTGATGAATTCCATCTCCTCTGTGATCACAGCACAGTACCTTGTGCCCTTCCAGGCATATAGCAGTTGGATGTAACGCTTAGTGGCCCAACAGAAGCTGACTTGCTCTTACTTTGATACCTTTTAATCATTGAAATGCAGCACTTTGAGCTGTTTCTGCCATCTGGTTTTTGCATAAGGCTTTTCCTGACTTCTACATGATGTGTGAGAAGGGAAGAGATCTGCATCCTACCCAGAGGAGAAGCGGTGTGGCATAGGGGATCCAGCTGTGAGAGGATAACTAGTCAGACTGGAGTACATATAATTCCGGTGTGATTAGGCACCCGGTGTAATCCCTGTGCATAAAATGGGAAGTCTTCTGCAACAGGCAGAGTCCTGTGGATTCTGATAAAGGTACCTTCCTTTATCAGAAATTTATTCTCTTAACTGTAGAGAAGAAAACACTGATCGGGCAGCTCATCTTCGGAAAGAATTTAAAGGGCATTTACTTACTGGTTGTCAAATTAGAGTCAATTTGTCATAGTTTATTTATGTGCTTACTGGCAAATGCCCTAAGGGAAATCGACGAAAATATCGAGGACTGCCGCTGTGTAGCAAAGAGCATACAAGGGATTAAGAGGGAGCAGCAGAGGGGTTGTAAACACTCTGACTCATGTAGAAGCCAGGAGAGGGTTGTGGTCCTCTGAGCCTTGTGAGTAGTGAGCTATGAGCACGGAAAACATCACAGAGAGGCTGTTCTCTTGGAAATCCATGACATTTCATTGAGTTGGTTTTGGTCTTCGGTGACTGTAGAGTCTCAGGATTTAGGTTACAGAATAATTTGGGTTGGAAGGGCCCTTTACAGGTCATGTAGTCCAATCCCGCTTTATCTTGGACAGACTTAGAGTGTGCAGGGCCTGTGATTTGGCTGTATTAGTTAATCAGCCACTGCTTACCTAACCACTCGCTGGTTACTGGCTGAGCTGCGTGAAGCGTGGGTGGTTCACTGTGTCCTCCCTGGAGCAGATGCACGCTCAAAGCTGTCGCTGTCTACTTGTGAGATCTGGGGAGCAACGCCATACCTGACTTTATCTGCAGTGCCTTTGGGTGCCCAGTCCACAGTCTCCAGTATTGCCTCTGCAGGCACCAGTTCCGAGGGATTGCTGAGGGCTGCGCATAAGCTGTATGTAGCATGAGTGTTGAACAAATTGAACTAATTTGCAAGCCTGGTATTTGAGGACACTAAAATGCTTGCGCATGAACAGAAAACACTTCCATGTAGACGTGAGCTACACTGAGAGGGTTAGAATGGTTTAGTGGTGCATTATCGGTGGCGATAAGAACAGGGAGAACTCAGGTTTTGCTGTAGTGGATATGGGACCAGTGCTGATGGATTTCTAATCAGGGAGAGATCAATGTGGAATAGTTAGAGAATCTTTAAATCAAAGCAGAAATACTGTGCAAAGTTGAAGTCCTTCATGTGAAGGCTTAGAGTTGTTTTGTGTTTTGTACTGACATGCAGCGAACAGTCTTTCATGCTCTTGTGCAGTATGAAAGCTTGTTCAGTGGTCAGATACCTGTCACGAAGCACAGCGTGTTTGGCGTAGTCTCCCCCAGTCAGGACTTAAAACCATGAAGCATGCTCTGAAAACGCGGTTTCCTTGCAGACTGCAGTTCCAGCGTATGCTGCCAGCGCTCGGGGGCGTTTCTGTGCCAGGAGATCCAGCGTGGATGTTGGTTGAGGAGGTCAGTGAACCAAACACAGGTTTTGTGTGTGTGCTGGTGTGTGTTTGTGCTGGGGTGACCTGGGTCGGTTCCCCGTAAGGCAAGAGAGAAGGGATACCTTGCTGTTGAACTCTTAAAATATGTTTTGTGTCACCTGGAAACGTGCTGTAAAGCATCTAATTCGTTCTTCGTGTGTACGTTTGAATTTGGCTATGGGAGGTGGTTCCTCACGCAGCCAGGCAGCCCGGCGCTGGACTGAGGCACCTTCGTGTCCTTCAGCCCTTCGGGTGGACTCGAATGTCTTTGTAGCCTGGCTGCACTATGTGGTGTCCCTAATACAGCCGCTGGTTTCTGCAGCCAGCGTATGCTGCCAGCGCTCGGGGGCGTTTCTGTGCCAGGAGATCCAGCGTGGATGTTGGTTGAGGAGGTCAGTGAACCAAACACAGGTTTTGTGTGTGTGCTGGTGTGTGTTTGTGCTGGGGTGACCTGGGTCGGTTCCCCGTAAGGCAAGAGAGAAGGGATACCTTGCTGTTGAACTCTTAAAATATGTTTTGTGTCACCTGGAAACGTGCTGTAAAGCATCTAATTCGTTCTTCGTGTGTACGTTTGAATTTGGCTATGGGAGGTGGTTCCTCACGCAGCCAGGCAGCCCGGCGCTGGACTGAGGCACCTTCGTGTCCTTCAGCCCTTCGGGTGGACTCGAATGTCTTTGTAGCCTGGCTGCACTATGTGGTGTCCCTAATACAGCCGCTGGTTTCTGCAAAGGTCTTTCCTTACCATGGGATTCTCTGCATCAGAATTAACTTCCAATTAGTAGTCTAAGGTCTCTTGGGTACTCGAACTAGTACAACCACCTCTTTGAAGCGAGCAGTGCTTAAATCCTGCGGCTCTGCTCGGCTCTTCAGATGAGTTGTGCTGAAGGGAGGCAAAAGGAGCCACAGCTTCGTTTAATGCACTGTTGCTTAATGCACTTCATTCCGTTCCCTCCTCATCCCAGATTTGCTTGTGCAGCGTGTTTGATGTTACTCCTCCATCTCCTTTGCAACCTGCCTAGTAAAGCCAGGGGTGACTGTAAGAGAACGCAGCGTTGGCTGGGGAGCAGTTTCCCTGCTCTTGTCTGTGCCAGCCCGAGAGGAAAGGCAGGAGCCGGGGCTGGTGTAGCATTGCCGCAGTGTGGCTGTGATGAAAGCGCGTGAAAGTAGCATATGGGACACAAATTTGTTCTTAATTTGTGCAAGGACATTGCCTCCAGATCCCCCCACCATTTGTCTCGCAGGTGGTAGAGGAAGAAACTCATAACAAGAGGAGGAAACCTGCAAAAAATCCATAGCTCTTCCTACAACATGCAGATGTGTTACTGACTGCAGTCAGCCAGGGAACTAGTAATTAAAGCAATATTTTAACAGTATTTGAAGTTTAAACAAAAAGGTAGCTTTTAAAACACAGAAGTCAAAAATGGGCATCAGGAAAATAGATTTTTAAAATTAGGTTGCTGTGTTTTGCAGGAGAGATTTATTTGATTTTACTTTTTCCCCCCAGCTTGAGGGTGGTTTCCCAACTGTACTGGGTAAGGTTAGAGCTTGTTAACTTAACTGTCTTTTGGATTTTATTGAACTGACTTTACCAAGTTGTGTGCATAGTATCTCCAATTTCTTTTCTTCATGGTTATGTTATACTTGCTACTTGTGCCTTCTGTTCGTGTTCGCTCTAGATCAATATCCAAGAGGTGTTTTTAGAAAGGAAGGCAGTAGTCTTCCTTCTTTCTCAGCTATACCATCTAGTACATGCTAATACATATTTTTGTCAGCTACCCTATGGTAAATATATGTATATTTTATTATTTTTTTTAAGTGTGGCTTTAACTCAATTAACAACAAATCTGTAAATTTGGAAAGCCCTGAACACTGGACCTGAATCATGGCACTGACAGGTCATGCCCAGCCTCTGGAGGCCCTTGTGCTGGCTGGGGTCTCTGGTGAACATGGTAATAGTGTCTCCTCGTTTGGAGGCTGCCAGGCACTTTGTCAGGGGTTCACAGCACGTCCACTGAAATGCAGCTGCTGCGTGATGGTGTGTGGTGCTGGTTAAACAACGCATGGGTGCTGCGGGCAGAACCCCAGTGCTTGCTCTGTTCCCCATTTGCTGGTGTGTTTTCCGTGAAGCTGCTACTTCAGGAGCAGTGAACGGCAGTTTTGTAAGGTGCTGGGGCTGTCACCCTGGCTCCTTCAGAGCATCGAGCAGACAGCTGTGCCTGTCTCCGTTTACTCACACAGAGTCCTGGTGGCTGTATGATGTACTGATCAGTTCATCGTTTTAATTTTCGTTGTGTTTTCTTTCAGCTTCTGGCATCTCTGGTGTTCATGAGACAATTACGTCTTTGTTTCAGTGTCATGGTTTAATGCCTGGTGGCGGGTGACAGCGCTACACACTGAGCTTGTGAAGTCTATGAATTAGTTTGCTCTCATCTGTGTGAAGAACAGAAGCCAAAAGCCCCTGTCCTTTCAGAGGATTAGAATCACATCATTACTGGAGGGAGTTCAGAGAAGAGTGAAAAAAGTGATTAGGGGCCCGGAGGGACTGATGTATGAGGAGAGATCAAAGGGGCTAAATTTGTGTCTTTGGTTAACTGACAGTGAACGGAGAACATGAAAGTCTGTGATTATTGAACGTGTATAAACAGGGAAGGTTTGGGGAGAGATTATTCAGGGTAGGAAGATGGGGGGAATGGGATTACTTTAGCAAGGGGGAACAGCTGTCAAATAGGGAAATTTCCCAGCAGTAAGATAAGTTAGCGTATTTAGTTGTCTCTTGCTATAAATCCAGTGACTTAAGCTACAGCTTTTTAATCTACTGATGAACACGCATAATAACCTCCAGATAGAGGTAGAAGTATAAAGCCAGGACTGGTGCGAAAATGACTCCATGGTTGCATGTATCTTTGGCCTTGCCAGCCGCGTCGGTAAAGTCTAGCATCACGTGTAGGTGGAACTGGCTGAACCGAGCAGCAGGTAGCACACAGTGAGAACCAGGCCTTTCCCAGCTTTCCCATCAGGATTAACGTCCTCAGGCTGATGGAGGTCACCTGTCTGTACAGTGCCATCCTCCCCCTGCAGTTACCTGGGATTTCAAAAGATAAGCCTGCACAGGGTCAGCAGCTGTGTGGCTTCGATTCAGAGGTTTGGATTACAGCCTAGATGTGACAGTGGGATCTAGGTCTTTACTTTCAGAATTCACTTTGCAAGAATTAGTGATATTTTAGATGGTGTTTCCAGGATGCTGCTTTAAAAGTATACCTTCTGCCAGGCGTCCTGTGCTCTCGCGTCTCACAGCAGTTACAGTCATAGCTCTCCTGTGGAATCACGCTCCTGACAACCTGAGCCTGGCCTCCTGCATGAGTTGATTGGTTATCTTTTCTACTGATGTTAATAATATCTTAATAAATGCAAAATGTATTTTGGGAATTCCAGACTTAAGTTCCAGCTGATTCTTTGTCTTCAAGCTAAAATCTGTTTTAACTGAAGTGGCAGCCATAGGGAGTCTTTCGGGCTGGCTTGGAAGTTTTCTTTCCCACCTGATTATAGTACCAAAGCCTGGGAACAGGGTTGTGAGTCATCACTAACTCCCCATTTTCTATTCCATGGTAAATTTAAAGCAATTCTGTGACATTACTCTAGCATATCTTTGCCAGTATAAACTGTTGTAGCATTCTAATTTTTCTTGTCTATCTGGGGATAGTAAATCTCCAGTTTGAGGAGCTTACAACTGCTCTGGACAAGGATGTTTCATGTGACTGGTTAAACAAGATTAACCCAATGAGAAGTTCAGTGGACGAGTGAGGTGCTGCTGATCAAACTGCAGTTAGCGGTGTGAGAGGCTGCATGTGCAGGCCAGCGCGACGTATGGATGCCTTCTCAAGTACTGGTGTTTACTGCTGTTTGCAGAAGACGGCAGATTGCTGCAGGGAGTGAGCGAGCAGCTGGGTGGGCTGAGCTGTGCGCCGGGGTTACGCTGCACCACCAGCCCCGCAAGACGTGGCAGATAAAGCCAGAAAACTTGGCTTACAAATGAGTCCACTTTGGTGTTACTTGAAGTTCTTAAATCCCAGGCTTGCTTTAGAAGTTTGTTTTCTGTCTGCCTGTCTGGAGGGGGCCCTGGGAGTGTGGCTGACATGCCCACAGTATTGCTCCTCTGTGAACGTGTCCAGTCCTTGTCCTCATGCTGTATAATCCTCTGACCTCTGGACGGTGACAACAGCACGGGTCTCTTTCACCTCTGGGCTTCTCCCCGACCTGCCATTGCCTAAACCTTCTTCCCCACAGTCATCATCGCCTGTGCTGCCGGGATGCCCTGTGGCCT
>NW_010424086.1:14512-35890 GCF_000710305.1 Buceros rhinoceros silvestris | reverse complement strand
TCTGCCGGCTGGGCGGCAGCCGCAGCTAGGGCTGCCCTGTCACTCGCCTCAGCAGCCTGCGCTGGTCTCACATGCAGTCCAGCAGTAGCCAGGAGGGGCTCGGGAATGACAAGGCGAGTTATGCATGGGTCTGATGTGAAAGGAGGTGTCAGTGTGCTCGTGTCTGTGAAAGAGAGGATCGGTGTGTACGTGTGGGAGAGGGACGTGTGTGTTTAAAAGCTATGGGGACAGTGTATCCCCTTGCTCTTGTGTATTTCAGAGCAGAGGCTTATTGATTCAGGTGCCTGAAGCAGCGAATTTTGAAGCAAAATTTCCTTTGGGAACACTCGTGTGAAAGGGCAAAGGGGAGATGATTAAAATTTAAACCTTCAGACCCTACTTTTCCGTTTTTTAAAATGAGACTCTGTTACTGAAGGAACAAACATTTTGAGCTACCCAAATATCTATTTAACAACTGCGTCCTCATCTAGGATAGATTAGTGATGAGAGGTTGCCGGGTTAAAACGTAGAGTGTGGCGTGAGAATGCCTGTTGTCGGGAGAGCGCTGCGCTTGCTGTGTACCGAGCAGATGTTCGTACTGAGGTTGTGGTGGCTGTTGGCTGCTTTTCCACTGGATTACTGTTCCCAGTCTCCCAGTTGTTTATGAAATGCGCAGTCACAAAATTACATGTCAGCAGCATCTTTTGTTGTGCCGCTTGTCTAAGCTTTCCACGTCCCCAAAGGAAGATGTGTTCTGTGAGAAGTCTGCCCAGGGACTGAATTGGTGTTTGCGAGTACGGATGTAGGATGGCAGACGAGGTTCAGCTGGCAGTAAGGCAGTCTCCTCGTGGTGAGCAGGTTTTTCGAGACAGTACATTTTTCAGGTTTTCTGTTAAAAGTTTTTGTTGGGTTGTTTGTTTTTTTTTCATGGAGTGACTTCTAACACAATCTCACAATGCAAATACCAAGGTGGTCCTCAAAATAATTTTGTCCTAGTAAAGCTTATGAAGCTCCAAGTTCAGAGTAGTTGTCCCGAAGAGATCTGTTAGAGATTTCCTGATCTAGTTGTGTACTTTTGACTTATTTTCTGATTGCAGACTCTCTTGCGTGAGAACTGTGACATGGCCCACTTTTCAGAGACCGGCTGCGTGTCTGCGGTTTTTCCACAGCAGCATAAACGTGCAGAATCTGTGTGTTCAGCCCCACTGAGGAATGAGTCTAGCACATTTCTTACCAAATTATATTTTAGTGTTACATACAAAATTAGAACACCTGCTTGTGAATGTCCTATAAGATATTTATAAGCACTCTCTATTATTTTCAGTCTGTGGGGATCTGTGTTCATTCCTCACAGATCCTGTGTCTTCCCCATATTTTTATGCACAGAGATCGATCAGGAAAAGCTCGCAGAATGGTGCATTCCTGAATACATTGGTTGAGAAGCATTGTGTGGCCATGAATCATTTGAAGTGCTGCCATGTTGCTGCAGACCTCGTTACACAATGTCATTAACAGTCAAAGAGCTCCTTTAAAAACAAGCGAAGATTTTACACCATGCCGTGGTGCTGATATTTATTACTCTGTTAATTATTGTGTACTTGCTAGCAAACTACTTTTTTCTGCTTTCTTTTGTGAAGTAATGGAATTGCCATAAAGAAGAGTAGGTTGTTACCCTTGCCAGTGCTGTGAGGGTGAGCACTGTGATACTGACGGCGATGCTGATGTCTGAGCACAGAGGAGTTTACTGCAGTGCTGGGTCCCTGGATTGCAGTTCCAGCTGGGGACTCGCATTCCATAGGCATGTGGCAGATTCACTTCCAGCAGCACACAGGCCCTTCATCTTCTTGACAAGAGGGAGCACGATAAAGCTGTTCCTCTTCCATGCGTCAGTACGTGTCTTTGTGCAGAAAGATGGAGCATGGAGGGGAAGAGGAGTCGTTGCAGGCAGACTGCAGTGTCTGGAGCCGACTCTTGCGCCGTGGCATGCAGGGCATGAGGCGCAGCTCGCTGTGCTCTCTGGAGGCACCGATGGCCGGCGGGTCCTGCAGGCACAGGCTTGCCCTGCCTGCACTCTCTGCTGGAAATCAGCCTGGCAGAAACGTGGACTCTGTTAGGTCGGTCTTGATGCCATGCAATTGTGGTGGTTTAGGTTTTGTCCCGCTCAGACGAGAAAGAACAGGTGCTTTCTACTGAACCCCCAAAACATCCCTCCTCCTCACACCCTACGTCTTGCAGCATTGAGGTGAAAAAATACCTGTAAAGGCCTGTAAGGGATGCTCGGGTGACTGCTGAACTGTACGAACAGTCCCCTGAGTACAAGACCTGCATGCAGGTTGGCCAAGTTTATTTCTGACATCCTTGCTTATTTTCAGAATCTGGTCCCAAATTTTGGAGGACAGAAAGGGGAAATAAATAGCTGGTTTTAAAATTTTTTTCTTAAGTTCAAAGAAAAAAAAAGTCCCCACAGTCCTGCTTGAAGAAATGGCTGTTCCATTTAGCACTTTTTTTTAGGTGATAAGTCTCATGTCAGTAAGTAGTGTGGGGAATTTCCACTGTATCAGTTTGGCAAAATTTTGTAAGTGGCAGAAAATGGGAATTATGTGACGGAAAATGTCAGGTAGTGTTCCAACCTCTAGGATGTGCTGTCTGCTCTGGCGACGACGCATTTGCATTTGCACCTCGCTGGTGTGTTCGGGAGAGGTGTTGTTGTCAGGTACTGATTTTCACCTGCATGTTCTTCCTCAGAGGTGGGAGCGGGAGGCTGTGCTTGTCGGTATCCTGGCAGGTAGTTTGGTTTCTTAGGTGGTTTAGTTTCATTTCCATTCCAAAACTGCTATTTCAAGTCGACTTCTGCAGTGGTTTGAGAAGTGAAAACCTGCGTGCTCGGGGCCTGGGCTGAGAGATACCAGCTAGTTCACAGGTCCATCAGCTTCTGCATAGTCTAGATTTCAACAGGAGCAAACGCATGAGTAAGAGTATATTTTTTTAAAAAAAACTTGACCCTCAGTCACCCCATCTCTTGCCTGTTTAATTTAGCTTTTCCTTTGTCTGGTTTCTGAGTGCAGAACAGGAGCCAAAATAGTGCCTTTGGACCGTATGCTACAATTGTCCTTTTTGCCCATGAGGCTGTTAAGCTGGAAGGAGCAGAGCATGGCTGAAACTTATAACCTGTGTGTGTCTCCACTGAAAACTGTAATTTTCAAAGCAAATCTCTGCAAGGGAGTTACTGTTATTTCTTGTGCAGTATAAGTAATGTTCTTTTGGTTTCCACCAAACAGAGCTGCCATTGCTCACTGATCTAATGGGAGCTGTGGTAACAGCTTTTGTAGGTTGCATTTATAGATCAGACTTCTATGACTAAATTTGATTACTTACAGGTGAACCCAGTCAAAGGAGTAAGTTCACAATAACCTGTCGTGCTGCAGTGGGAGCAGCGTGTTCCCAGAAAAAGACGCTTCCTAATTGTTTCACTTTCCAGTTAAGAGTTTCTAGCTTTCAGGTATATATTGCCTGGTTCAATGAAGAATGTACCTCTGCAGAACTCTCCATGAAGAGGGTAAGTGTTCTTCTCTGCAGATCTGCCCAGCTGCAGCACAGAGAGAACTGGCTCGGGCAAGGTCACATCGAGCAGGTTGTCTGTGAGATCCGGCTCCACGGTCTAGTGGATTCCCCGTGCTTGACTCTGGCTTGGTTGTCCGAGTCCTCAGTTGTGAAATCTGATTGCCTGATGGGACAGAGAGAGAGCTCCAGCTACTGAGGTAGGGTCTTGCCATGCCTCCGTGTAAAGCAACTCTCGTTTCGGAGAAGCTCTTCCTTTCCATCTCCCTTGAAGTCCTGGGTGTCACTGGTAACCTCCTAATCTCCAGGCGCTGCTGTGGCATACAGGTGTGGACAGCTGTGCCACAGAAGAAACATGCATCGTTAAAACTTCAAAAGCTGTTAAAAATACAAGAAGGAAGTAATGTAACGCGTGTTCTCGTTCCCAGGTCGTGCTGACTCACAGGTAGATGGAGTGTGGGGAAGTGCTTCAAGGACAGTCATTGCGTGCGTGCTCTGTTCCTCCCGTGGAATCTGCTGCTGGCCTCTGCCAGAAGCACATCCAGGTCTGGAGGGACCTTTTGTCAGACCCAGCATAATGGTTGTGATCTTGCTGAGTGACTTCCTTGTTGACAGGTGATTAGAAGTACCTTTGAAGATGTGTGATGAGAAAGAATAGATGCCTTGAAAGATGACTATAAAACCACTGAAAAGCTTGGTGTTGTTTACTGAAGTCCTTAACAAAGACCTAAAGAATGACGTTCTTGTTTTTCACTTTATTATGCAAGATTTAAATGAAACGCTGCTTAACTGCTCTGCAGGACAGTGCAGGGACGTAGTGACCCTGGTGCCCTTTGGCAGTTACACCTTTCCTTACGCCTCCGTTTCTGTGCTGGTGACACAAAGCTGAGTTTTCTGATGTTAGTATGATATTACCGTGATTGATCTGCAGCTGGATGTTTTTTTTCTGTTACATATGCGTGAACACACACTCGTGTACACTTGGGTGAATTTGATTTCTTTATTCCTTGTCTTTTGCATTTGTCTGACATTTAAATGGCCGAATCTTTACAGAGTCTCACTTTACATTTCTTGTAAAAGTGTTTCCTCTCCATTTTTAGCACCCAGGCATTGTTTGAACCTTCTCTGTATTGAGTTCCTGAGGATGACTGCAGCACAGTCATCCCTCTGTATCAGTGATGGCATCCAGGAGCTTTTGTGCCAAGTGCGCTGGGCTCTGGTCAGCTGTGTGCACATGGACCTTCCCTGGGCGGAGCAAGAGGTCCGGCTTCTCCTCACAGGGGGTGAACTCTGGTTGCTCTCCAGGGGGCACTTGATGATCAATTTGGGCACTCGATGGTCATAAACAAAGTCGTTGTTGGGTGTTGGTCAGATCCTGCGTGCAGCTTACGGACCTGCTGTGGTAACAGGGAGCCAGAGCTCAAAGCAAAGATGAGTACAGGCCTTGGCGAGCAACTCGCCTGACTGGGCTGCAGCTGCCGCGAGTCAATCCTGGGTACGGATTGGAATCCCTTGCAGGGCGGTCATATGCAGTTGCTCCCCGTTTAGCGGCAGCTAGCAGAGCTGCGAGCGAGGCCTGGGAAAGCTTTCTGATGTGTCAAGTGTTCGGGGAAAAAAAGGAGCTTCTGCTCAAAGGTATTTCAGAATCAGTGGTTATCAGTTAGTGCAGCAGACCAAGAGGTCTCATGTGGAAGGATTTGTTGTATCTTACAAACGCATGGACGTAACTAATACTTACTGCAAATCTCTAGATTTTTTTCATTTAAATGATAAAGAGATTTTTAAGAGAAACAATAGAAGGCATTTATTATCAAAGCCAAAAGAATGTGTGCACACATAGTTGTTACTTTTTTTTAATCCTCAAATGATCTGATACTTCATAAAACTAATGTCAACATAGGCGGAAAGGGGAATTAGCGAGTGCTTGCCTTTTCTGCAGGGAAAGCTCCAAGCACACAGTTCTGCTTCCGATATGCTGCTCTTGTCCCAGGGAGATGCTCAGGGGAATAGCTCAGCTGAGAGGAATTCTTCTGTCATTTAAAGGATGAACTGGGAGGTAATTACTCATGCCACAAGGTCATTTAGTACTGATGGAGGCTGCTTTTCTGTGTGGGTAAGTCCTCAGCGGCTGAGAATTCACTTAAATCCTGCAAGCTGTGTTGTGTGTGTTAGGTGCCTGCGTCTTCACAGTATCTCAAGCAGATTTCTAGGAAAGCAGATTTCCAGGACAGATTGATCCTTGTGCTCTTTGATCCTATCACGGGTGGTTGGGTGTGGTAATTGTGGGATTTCCCTTGGAAATTCAGGGATTTGCAGACCATCTATGGATTGCTGTGTGTGTGCCTGCCCGTCAGTGAATGCTGAAAACGCGACAAAATTAAAACTAAACCAATAAACTCAGGTGTTAAAATCTGAGTGTGCATAAATACCTGGCAAGTTCCAGATGGTGGCTAGGCAAAGGCTGTGCAGCACTCATTGTTCTGGAATTAATATTTCAGTGGGGTCATTGCTCTCATTCGCACTTTCTTCTTGACGTGGTATGTTACCTGTTTTTTCACACGCAGGTAGGTACCGAGTTCTGCTCTGCTGGACGCTGCTAGTCTGCTGAGTGAAGAGTATTTGCTGTCATAGGGCTACGACTGGGGACTTCTAGGTACGGTGGACAGTAACAGTTTTTCTGCTGCTCATTTTAGACGCAGGGAAGAACATGCGTATTTAAAAAAAGTGGGCCTCTGCCAGAGCTGCTAAGGCTGTACTTCAGGCGGTTGCAGCAGAACTGGGAAATTGATGTGGAATTCTAGTAAAACTGCACACACGTGTTTGTCCTCACAGTGTTTGTCCATCAGGCCACAACACTGGGTTCTGTTGGGCAGCACTTGTTGGGCGTATGGAGACAGTGGGTCTGCAGAGGCAGCTCATGTCAGCATGCAGCTGAAGGGTGGGCTTAGATAGAGGACCACAGACGCTCCTTTGTGAAGCCAGGAGCCCCCAGGGACTATTCCAGATTAAAAGATTATTCATGGTTCATACTGTCATTCACGTTTATTTTTGCCCAAATACACTTACCTTCCTGTTTAACAAGCCATTGAGTCAGGTTGGGGGATGAGAGCCTCTGTCAGCTGTAGGAGAGAGAGTGCTGCAGAGCAGAGCGATAGGGCTGACTCCTTTGGCTTGGTTGTTTTTGCCCTGTGCTGTGGCTGATGCAGCTGCCTCGGTTCTTTAAATTAGGGTGAGCCTCTGAGTTCCAGCTGGATGAGCAGGGGTCTGGATGTCAGAGTGGCAGATGCCAGCCTGGAGCCAGCCCAGCGTAGGTTAGTGTCCTGCTCTCTTGCTGCTGAGGGGCAGCACCAAGACGAGGTGGTGCTGGGCAGCACTAAAGCAGGTTCAGAGGCTGTGGGGCCTCATGCACATGGCATGGGTGCTCGTTTTCACCTGAGCTTAGTGTTTGGAAGGGTGAGTGGGTTGAGTTTTCATCACCTCTTCCCTCTGGACCCTGCTCATTAATCTGTTCAGACCCATTCAAGTGTCTTGAAGCATGGTGGGCCACCGTTAGCTATGAGTGAGCAGATGCTGACCCCGTATTGACACAGGGATAAATTATTCAGTGTGTCTTACTTGGGAATTCAGAGGCTTCGTGATGAAACCTACAAAACTGTATTATGTGTGTGACATTCTGAAGTTTCATTATGGTGTCTTCAATTATTCACTGAGCCTGCTCGTTCACCTCCTGGCACCCTGGTGGAGTTGCAGGCTTGTGGCAAGCAGCAGACAGTGCTTTCTGCTTTTTGTTCTTTGTTTTTTGTGGCTTTGCCTTGGTACCTTGTGGAGGAAATTTTCCTGTTACTGTCTTAAACTCTTGCCCAAGGTTATTCAAATTTTTAGAGTTCACATGAAGTGAAAAGGCCACAGCCGTCCCTATTGTCTGGAGGTTTCCTCAGCAAACAGTAATTATTGCTGACTTTCTCCTTCCCTGGAGATATGTTTTAGTTTTCACTGTGGCTGCATTTATCCTGCAAGGATGCCGCAGTGAAACAGCAACATACTGTTTTTCAGTATGTTTTTTTTACTTTTCGTTGATGCTTTCAGGTTTACAGTAGACATGTGTTCAAGAAACGGGGATAATCAGGAATTTGGGAAGCAAGGCACTTTTGCGGGACTGAAACAAATCTGATGAGTTCGATAGCGAAGCTGGAAGTGCAGCCAGTACTCGTGCTGTTCTCCTTGCCTGTAGGAATAGATGCTGCTGACTGGCGTTTATAATTTCTGGTGTTAATTTCTGTGTGATGAGTAGAGGAAGGTGGATGATGATGCTTTCTGGTAGCCCAGTGCGGGCAGTGTGATGTTCTGTGTTCTGGAGCACAGAGCTGTGCTGGGAAGGGAGGCTGTCCTGTCTCAGGGTAGCAGAGCTGAGCACCTGGCTGGGCGTGCTTCTGCTGCTCTGATCGTCTCTTCTCCAGAGGCAGGAGTGGATCAGTCTGCAGGCTGTTCATTTCATGGCTGTTGTGAGCAGCAATGTGAAACCTCTGGGGATCATGGGGAAAAACAACTCTTCATGCTAGTTCCCACTGTCTCGGGTCAGTGCCGAGGTGTGGGAGACGGAATGCTCCCCAGTCCCTTAGCCATTCCACCCTCTGTATGGCTTCTCTCCATGAAGTGTTTTACAGTGTATTAGGGCATGATAATTGCGATTTTTCGACTTACCTGGGGCAGCCCCATGCAGAATGACACCTATTCTGGAGTCCGTCCAAATCCTGTTCTAACAACACAACAGAGAAGTGGTCAGACAGCTAAAATGAAGCAGATGTTTAGCAGGGAAATAATTTACAATTGGCCAGTTTCATGGTACCTCTTGACCCTTTCAGGGCTGTTCAATAAAACCAGCAGTTTCCATAGCAACTACTGAATTACTTGGTGCTTCAGAGATCTGTGATAAAGGAGGTCAGTTATTATAAGGAAACATGGTGTTGCTGTTTCTCCCCTTTGCATTACAAGAGTAACGATCTGGCAAAACTTGTGAAATGTGACGCCTCTGCTGAAGAATTTTTCCCACGTTCACCTTGGCCAAAGAGATTTATATATTTAGTACTTCTGCAAATTTGAATTTTCCCCTTTCGCCCATCATCAGCTTTGTCCTTCTTGGCAGGCGGTGCTGAGCGCAGACAGGGGACTGTGAGCCGAGAAGCAGGAGCCCCTGTCTGTGGGAGATGTGTGCTGGGCTCCTCGGTCACAGTCCCTCCTGAGCACCAGGCCCTTCTCTCCAGGGCCTGGACCGGCTCCACCGCAGCCTCCAGCGCGTGAATGGTTACACATCACCCTTATTCTGCTGTGTGTTTCATCTTACGTTTGTCTTTATTTTGATGGCTCTTGCCGATTGTACTGTTCTAATTTTTTTCTTCTTGTTTCTGTTCTGAGATAGGGATGTAGGGTTTTCTTTATAGTTATTGGACTCAAAATTGGAAATGGCACTTTTTAGCTCCAAATTGCTGGTATACAAGTCACCATGTCTGCCTTCCAGCTGTCTTGATTTTGGTGAATCCCATCTTATCTGAGTTTTCTTCAGTGAAGACAAGTGCAGGCATTTCCAAAAGAGCCCGAAATGGTTTCCGGATTGGCAGCAATCAGACAGCAGCTGGAAGCAGGCTGATGTGCCGTGGATAATAGAGAGATGCAGGACACGGGGGTATTTTGCAGACAGAGAGTGAAGCCAAGAGGATCCAGTATTCTGGGCAGAGGAGGAGTACCTGGATTTGGAGAAAACCGAAAGAGTGGAGGTAGTTTTGAGAGAGCAGACTTCCAGGACCCTCCTGCTGTGCAGAGAGGAGCTGGGGGTAGGAGGGCAGGTCCTGCTGGGCTGTGTGGATGCCAAAGGAAGCCGGTGGCAAGGCATTTGGCTGTGTTTTTGGATAAGATGATCTGTTGATGGGTCCATCTCGGCAGCGTGAGCGCTGCCTCAGGGATGACAGGAGTTGCAATAAATTTGTCTCTCGCCTGGTAATCTAGGTACCATCGCATAGGCAGCGCTCTCCTGCAGGGTGTCTGGCGTTTGCATTCCGCGAGACTGAAAGGAGGCTTTGCTGACCGACACTTGCCGGTGTTGTCCCGTGAGAGTGCTACCCCAGCATGCTGCCCGAGGGTTGCGTGCTGCTGGAGCTGAGGTCTCCTTTGGGTGGAGAGCTGGCGGGTGACAGCGTGCTGCACCTTGGCTGGATGTGCGGCTGTGCCATTAATGCTGTCTGCTGGAGTTGCTGGCCTAGAAGGAACAAAGAAATGCTGACAACAGCCATCATGGGGTATTTATTCTTATGTCCAGATGTCAGAATTCTAGTCATCTTCTGTAGTCTCACTGCAAGATGGCAATGACAAGTCATTGCACAATGTCAGTTAATTGGCAGTTGCGCAGCTGGGAAATGACCTATGGGCTGTGAATCCAGCTCACCTATGTCCGGAGTGTCTCTCCAGCCCATGAGTGCTGCACTAGCTGGTGTGGATCTTTGAAATATCCCCTGGTGAATTTGGTGTCAATGCCAAACTTCACGACTGTGGGCTGACCAGATGCTTTATTGTCTTATCTCAGGATTTTGTTGTGGGTTTTCAGTGTGATCCACCTAAACTTGCACAGCCTGCCAGTGTCTGAAATGGAGAAATGCTGAAGAGGGAGGCAGTTGTGCGAACCGCTGCTCAGCGGAGTCATTTGAAGTGAGACAGTGAAACTGTGCTGGAACGCTCAAGCTGAACAGCAAAAATAGTTCTTGTGGTGGATGTCTTCCAGTTTAGGACATGATTTTTATTATTCCCTTTTCCCTTTGCACTGCTTTTTCATTTGTTTTTGCTTTTAAAGGTGTAAGAACAAATAGTAGCATATGTTTGTATATTCTTGAGCTCTGCAAAGGTTCTCGACTTGGGAGAATTGGGTGCAGATGTACACTGGCAGTTAAATAGCAAATGTTAATACAATTTAAACGATGGCATGAGGTAATATGGCGTTAAAAACAGTCCTGTCACTGCCTCAAACTTCACTGAGAAGCATGCTGACAGGTGTCGTCTATACCATTTATTTTAAGTTTTAGGTAATTCTGTATCTACTAAATCTCTAATTTAAGTATCTTACCAAGAGTGGTGTTACTTCTGATCGGGGTGAAAGGTGGCTTATCTTTTCTTCTGCAATTTCTCAAACAAGTGATTTAGCCAGAATTTGGGCAAAACTTTGTCCCTGTTGACTGGCGGAGGAATTCTAGAAGATGCTGCAGTACTTCCACCTGTGCCTGTCAGCCGTAAACACACGAGGCTGCTTCTGCTTTCCCTGCGCTGTGTTTGGACATCAGCACATTGGTGCTTACTTGCCGGAGCTTACTTACTGGAGCACTTTTCTCCACTCTGTTAAATAAGGCTTAAGAATTGTAGCTGATAAAGGAAGATTGTCTGTTACCACACACTGTTAGGAAAGTTGGGGAGTAGGTGCCTTCTGAAGAGGCTATCTAGGTTGTAGCTGCACTTCCTAGAGTAACCCTGAAGTGGGCAAGAATGGAGCGACAGTGATAAGCACCTGGGCTTTTAACTTAAACTCAGCAAAGATTTGACTCTTTATTGCTGATGATTCCATTTAATTCAGGTGGGCAAGTGATCTGTGCACAGTCTCTCCCACTGGAGGTAGTGGAAGCACAATTAATAAGAATGAGTAAATGCTGTTTGGATAAAACAAGGCAAGGTAATTTATACCCCCCATCCTGTTTTTCTGTATAGGCTCAAAGGGGCTTAGAGGAAGTTTCCATTTCTGAGTAGAGTAGTTCCTGTAAGAGAGACCTTGGACACGGGTAGAAGACGAAGAAGCTGTGCTGCAGAGACAACGGATTTGTCAGATCCCTGCTTGTTCTGCAGGGCAGGCGAACAGTAGTGGCTCAGGTGCCAGCTGAGCTTATGGACTGTAGAGGAAAATTTCTATCAAGGGTGCAACCTTAACACTGCAAAAGCGGGAGTTTGGTTCACGTGGACAGCAAGTGGTATTCATGCATGTGCTGCATGTGTTCTGAATTAAAGCACGTTCTTCCCTCTCACATTCCTGAAATCCCACAGCAGAGATTTGTCCCATGTTTTTCGCTAAAATTTGGCTGTAAAGCAGTTACAAGGGGAGAGGAAAGATCCAACCTGCTGCTTGGGCACAAGAAGCCGTAGTGGCTGTGCCCGCGTTCTCCTCCTTTTCGTTGGTCACACGTGTTGTTCGTCAGCTGCTGGCCCGGCGCACGTGGGCAGCAGCGAGGAGCTGGCTGGTGGATGCCGAGGGCAGTGGGTCTGTCCAGGAGGCGTTCTCCAGACTCACAACAGGCTGACTGAATGCATCACAGATTATTCGTGCTATTTTTGGCGTCATCTGCTCTGGCAAACCGAGGGAGCATTGTGGAAAAAAAGCGTTTTCTAAGTGCTTGCCTTTCCTGTCCAGATAGCTGGTTGTCCAGGGTCCGAAGCTGGCATGAGTATAAAAGTGTTCTGAATTTCCTCCCCAGTGTACAATGGGAGTCTTTGTCTAAGCCGGAGGCATTTTTTTTCCAAGTTTTCAGTGTTTGTTTGGCAGTAATTTTCTGCTCCAGGTTCTTCTGACACTATTACAGTTTGGTTCGTCCATCTCCATTACCCAGTTAGAAGTCAGCCAGCCATCCGTTACGTGAACGAGCCTCTGAGCGTGCAGTTCGATGACAGAATGACCAGATGAGCCCTGGACGGTGGCCTGGGCGCAGAGCGGCAGCGCGGTGATGCTAAACCCCGTGCAGAAAGGGGTTGTGCTGAGAGGGGAGAGGCGCAGGGGGAGGGCAGGAGCCCCTGGCCGTGGCGGGGAGCCTGGTCCTGGGCAGGTGGATCCTGAAGCCGGGGTAGTCTTTGTTGCTGCATTCCAGCTGCAGCCAGCAGCATCTCTGCTGGAGCGCTGGGAGAGGATCAGCCGTGCATGTGGTGTCTGCTGTGCATAAAGTCTTGAAAAGGTTACCCTGCTTGGAGAGACAGGTAGGGCTCCAGGTTTTCTGCCTGGCTATCTCATGTGTCCTCAGGCAGCTGGGTGACAACATGCTTTTGGAGGGCTTCTACATGGCAGTTAAACCAGCTAGAACTGGGGGATTAAAATACTTAAAATTGGTATAACATCCTGCCTGGTAAAGAGTATAATATGGGCTACTGTTAGAAAAATGCTTGTGCCCTGGTACTAAATCATATTCCAGAAACATGAGCTCATGCATCAGACTTACGAAAGACCGTGGTAAGACAGGACTGAACTCCTGCGGCTGCTGCTTCCCTCTAACTCTTGCAGGCGTTGCCTATGAGACACGCTGTGGATCTGAACGATTTATTGCTGTGGATTCTACTAGGAAAAGTGGTGTGAGCCCAAAGAGTTGTACCAGAGCCTGCTACAGATGCCAGAACAGCATGAGTATTTGCCTAGATCCCTGGTCCAAAAAATTAAATAGTATTTTGATACTTATCTGTCTTGGGCTTCCTTTGCTGGGCTTGTTTTTATTTAGAAGAATCCTGGGAAACAAGGAGGTCCCATTCATATTCATATGTGCTTTCTCTGTTCTGTGTTTCTGTCTTCATTGCCTGTTTTGTATTAGTTATAAAACAATTACTGTTGCTCTGCCTAAATCAGTTCTTGCATATTTGCATTAGGAGAGGTAGTAAAAATTTCAGAACCCCTCTCGATACCGACCATTTCAATGATAGCATTTACATTCTAGTCCTGTTCCAGATTGCATGTGAAAATCTAGAGTTATCTAGATGGGATCTCAGATGATGAGGATCAAAAAACTAACAAGCAAGTTTGTGTTTGCTTTGCCTGCATGCTGCAGTCAGTCCAGTGGCAGCAACTAGTAGGACAGGCAGAAGTTCTCCTGGTGCGTTAAATGGGCTGTAATAAGCACAGACGCAAAGCACTAGCCTGTACAGAAACCACAGGTCAGTAAATTGAGCAGAACAAATAGGGCTCATGCCTAGCATTGTAGCGAGAGATGCTGCCTGGTTAGGCACCCCAGCCATCAGCCGCCCCCAGAAAACCGGAGTGTCCCATTAGGAAGGGCTTCCTTCACGCTCTTCTCTTGTCTGTGCAATTCTTGTTACATCAAACTGGGGGTAGAGGAACGCACTAAAAACTCTATTCTTGCCGTGAAGACATGGCACATTCTGAAAAGCAGAGGGCAGAAAGGCAAGTCTGAAAAAATGCAGGGAGCAAAATCTGAATGAGGTGGGAAGACCTTTTGGATCCTGCCTGTTGCTGCTCGGGAGGCTGGTGGTGGAGGCATCTGGAGAGGTGCTGCACAGGCCGAGCTGGCGTTGGCTGGAGGATGGGGTGCAGGTGCCATCCACCCATGGCACCTGGTGAATCTGGAGGTGGGAACAGCAGGGCGTGTGATGGATTGAGCTAATGCGAGGAGAGGAGAAAATCGCTCCCACTGAGGGAGATGCGTCTAGGTGCCGAACTTCAGCTGAGAGTGAGACTTCCTTTTTGCGTAGTGCCTTGTTCCTGGAAAGTGTGATGCGGCGATTGAGAAAATGAAGGTGATGGTTCCAGCTCTGTATTACATTGAGGATGCAAAGAGCCACGGGTCAGGAAACACCTGCTGTTCATCTGTCTTGTCCGTAGCGGAACATCATTCTCTTGTTGCTTTCCTCCTATTAAAAGGAATCAATACTTTTTTCTTACCTGGCATCCCTGGAAGATAAATGTAACTTTTACTGTAGGGTGAGTACTCTTCTATCTTCACATAATGTGATTAAAAATGTAGTTTGCTGAAGCATGGGAAGACTCTGTCTGTGTCGGGGCTGGGAAGCCGCTCCTTGTCTCGTTTCTTCAGCTGCAGCTGCTGGCTCCCTGCCTTTCCTTTTCCTCTCCTCTTCCAAAGGGTGATTCTCACCATTTCCTCTTAGCAGATTTTTTCCCTGGATACCGTGTCTTCAGTGCAATGCTAAAGCAACTTGTGAATGCGTTTTGGGGAGGAAATAGGTGATGTGAATGCTTTTTATTTATTTTGTTAAAGGTCTCTGGGGATTACAGTGTGTGGAGAACATTCTGTATGCACTGGAAACTGGAGGAGAAAGGAAGGAAGAGGTTTTTACAGGCCAAAATCTTCTTTTCAGTTATGATTAATAGGCTTTTCTTTTGGGCTCTGAATGCTGTGTTTGTATTCAAATTAAGTGGTTTCCAGGGGGGACTTCCAGGAATAGATGTGGGGAGGGAATAAAACCACTTTCCAGAAAGGACACTGGAAATGCATGGTGCTGAATTGTGTGCTGCTTGTGAACCTCTTCCGTCAGCTGGAGCCTCTATATGCAGAGCTCAGGGATGAGGACTCCGTTTTGTCAGCGTTTCAGATGAGCTCAGAGCTCCACGGAAGGGACAGGGTCAGATGGGCAGGTGCCAGAAACCAGTATCCCCACTGCAGCTGCTGGTTCATCGCAGCCAGGCAGGGCCCTTCTCTTGCAGTGAAGGTGCTGGAGTTCTTGGGCAGGCAGTGGTGAGAAAAACAGGCCAGTTACTCCTCTGCAAAGAGCTTTGAGACTCATGGCAAGTGCTTTTTTTCCTTCTTTTTGTTTTGTTTTGTTTTGTTTTCTCCTCCCCTTTTGTGGTGTTGCACTGGTGGTGCGTTTTCTCCTGCTGGGAGCTGGTGTTGACTTGGATTTCTGTATGAGAACCGGAAGTAGGGCAGAGGCTTCACCTGTCATTTGTTTTGCTTGCTTTTCCTCCGTTTTCCTACATGAAAGCTGGCTATTGCCGTAGCTATAGTTGAAGAGCACGTTACTTCTTGTCCTACAGCCTTTGTATGTATAGGATGGGTGTGAGAGGGTTGCACTACGTGGTCCCTTCTGAACCTTGGAAACAGAAGCTGCACCATTCCCATCTTCCGTAGGCTGCGGGAGGGTTGCCTGCACCTGCCTCTTTCTTCAGACACTCTCTACAAGTGAGTTTTGGGTTTCGGGGCTTTCTGCCATCATGAGGAAGCCACGTGTTCCCCAGTGGGCCGTCTGACCTGCTAGTTAGTGCTTTGAGAGGGGAGACAGCAGACTTCTACCTTCCTGTAAAGCAGGAGATGCTGGAGGCGCCTACGCACAATGTGAAGTTCTGTTGCTGGCTATGACATGTTCGTACCCTCACCCTTGGTGACGGAATCAGGCAGGCATGTTTGTCCTGGACGGCCTTGTTTGTCCTCCTGGACCTGGAAAGGTGCCCATCCGAGACGTGATGCATCAAACTGCCTCTGTCATCAGGTGGTGAGGAAAGTAATTAAATGATTATTCTGGGGAAAAAAAGGACTTGAAAGTGAACGCCATGATTTAGGTGACAGCTGCCTCACTGCTGGCTGTCCTCATGCCTGATGGCCACCGCACATTGTTAGTTCTTTGTATTTTCTTTGATTTAAAGCTTCGTGCTAGTAATATAATTAACATTGAATTGGGTTTCCAGTACAGTAGCTTGTTTGGTTCAATAAGAACACATTTATAGCAAAGGTTAATGAAAAGAATTTTGCTTTTATTGAATTAATTAAAAGTGGTTCTACAATCAAGGCTTACTAATGGAAAAGAGATTAAATATTCATATCTATAAATTTCTCATGTCATTTCTGATTTTCCTTAATCTCTGCCTCCCTGGATTGGATTCCATAAGCGCCTGAAAGCTCTAATGAAATACTGGTTTGGGTTTTAATTGGAGATCTATCCTGTTTAAGTAAAAAGACTTCCACAGGTGTATATTAATGTATCTTGAGTGCAGGTTCTCTTGCAGATGGAGAGAAATAGTGAAGAGGTCCTGTCTAGGAGCCAGTCTCAAGGAGCAGTATTATCTTCTTAAAGCACTTTGTAAGAAATGCAAATAATGTTTTATCTTCTGTTCTGGTAGCTTTATTTGTGCTATTGAAATAGCTTTAAATGAACCACAAGTGCAGCGAAGTTTACATCAGAAAGGTGTTAGCTGGACATGAAGATAAAACCTGAATAATGGGCATCGAAGTTGCTTTCAGATTCAAGGCGCTTTTATAATGTAATATTGGGATGTATCTGCTACCAATATTCCTGAGTACTTTGGGTGACTCTTGGATGGTGGTTTCTGCGATCTGCTGCCCAGGGGCTCTCAAGGAAGTTCTGGATACCCTTTGAGGCAGGGCATTGCTGTTGCTTTACACGTGAGCAGAACCGGTGTCTGCAGTTCTTGCTTTGTGTGTAGGTTCCTGATATCCCAGTCGGGGGGGATGCAAGGCTCTGTTTGGGAATGCTTTGCAGCTGCATATTGGTGTTGTTACTGATGTAGAAATGGAAATACGTGGTGACTAGTTAATTTGAAGGTATTGTACGTTCCCGCAAGTGGTTTTCTTGGAAAGGAAGACGCAAAGAAAAATGCTTTTGTGAATGTGTTCAGAATTATGAGTGTCTTGCCTCAGTCGAAGAAGTGCATATATATATATATACACACACACACATATATACGTCTGTATTACATGTAAGTGTGTATATACTGCACTCAAAAAGTGGGACACCTCTGGACAGTTGTCTGCATTAGGAGATGTGTGTGGAGAAAGCAGGTTCAGCTCCTGTCTAGATCTTTGCATCGTGTTTCATCACAACTTGAGTTTTCAGTACATTTTGGTCTCTGCTAGCTAGGTGTTTATATTGAACTCATTAGCAAGAACTGATGAGAAGGAAGTTATTTGTGGGCTGTGTGAGTCAAGAGAACAGTGATGGAGGTCTCAAGAATGAGTGTTTGGTTATTAGTAGTTAAGTAATTGGCTAAGTCCAAGGGAAAAGCAAAGAGCTCCCTGGTCTCCAGAGTAGTTTAGAAGCCTGGCAGAGGTCGAGAAAGTCACCACACCAAGGAGATAAGTGACTGGGTATCAGACACAAACCAAACCGTTGTGTTGGATTTTTTCTGACTGTAGCCGTATGACCAAGGCAGCCAGAATGTGGTCATATAGCCCAGCATCTGGCAGCATGAGGTCATGGTCATTGTGACTTCTACCAGTTAACTTCTTCCCTTTGGCTTTCCAGGCATACTTCCGACAGGGTGTGGCCCTTCAGTATCTCGGGCGGCATGCAGATGCACTGGCAGCGTTTGCCTCGGGGCTGGATTTGTGGGCTGTGTGAGTCAAGAGAACAGTGATGGAGGTCTCAAGAATGAGTGTTTGGTTATTAGTAGTTAAGTAATTGGCTAAGTCCAAGGGAAAAGCAAAGAGCTCCCTGGTCTCCAGAGTAGTTTAGAAGCCTGGCAGAGGTCGAGAAAGTCACCACACCAAGGAGATAAGTGACTGGGTATCAGACACAAACCAAACCGTTGTGTTGGATTTTTTCTGACTGTAGCCGTATGACCAAGGCAGCCAGAATGTGGTCATATAGCCCAGCATCTGGCAGCATGAGGTCATGGTCATTGTGACTTCTACCAGTTAACTTCTTCCCTTTGGCTTTCCAGGCATACTTCCGACAGGGTGTGGCCCTTCATTATCTCGGGCGGCATGCAGATGCACTGGCAGCGTTTGCCTCGGGGCTGGCTCAGGATCCCAAGAGTCTTCAGCTTCTGGTTGGCATGGTCGAGGCCGCCATGAAATCTCCCATGCGAGGTAAGCACCAGAGAGAGAGGTGTGTGCTCCTGTGGCCCTGGCAGCTTATTACTTGGAATGACTTCCCACGATGCTGCAGTGCTTGGCCATTGGGAACAGGGAGTATTAAATGCTCCGGGCCAGGGTTTGCCCAGAAGAGCACATCAGCAGCTTTTCCATGGTGCTAATGTCTCTCAAAACACAGTGTTGCAAAAGGCAAAAAAAGCTGCTTTAGTTCACTTATATTCAGGAAGAGTGGTGAGATCACGCAGACCTTGAAGCCGTGTTAGCTGTGATGGTGTTTTGCCTCTTTCGTAATGTCCCCATTTCCAGGATTATCCTCTTTAGAGGAAGGAGGTGATCTCCTCTTTGCTCTGCTTCTCTCTTTCTTTTCCAGGCTTTGTGTTGCAATGTCCTAGTGGTGTTTCCCTGAGGGAACATGGCAGTTCTCATCTTCAGCAGATGCTACTGGGGGCCCCAGGGCTTAGGGGCCAAGAAGCACTGAAATGCAAAAATATCCCCGTTGGTGTTTCCTTTTTTTACAGTGTTTTTCTCCATCCTCCAAAATGAATTAGTCTGCAAGTTTCTGTCCTATATAGCAGTTTCCTTGTGAAGCTGATTTAATTTGGTGCCCAGAGGTACTGTGGCTGCTGCTTGGAATGCAGGTGATTGGGTATTGCTGTGTGAGCATCCGCAGACTTGGCTGGATGGTCTCGCTGTCCTGTTGTGCTGCAGCTGTGTATTTACACTGCTGCTCCCCACTGCGCTTCTCAGCATTGCTGCTTTTCAGTTGTCATCCTCCCACTGACTGGTTTGCCACATTTTAGATCAGCCTTGCTTATAAAGTACTAGTTTTACTTTGAGCGTGTGTATGTTCTGTACTACTGTAGTGACTGTTCAGTCTTGGTCCTGCTGTGCTGGGCACTCTGCAAGCACTGCGGTAGTTGTTATGTGCTGTTCTGGTCCCCTTTTCATGAGCTCGCTCTCTAGGAGACGTAGAAGATCTCTGTGGGTATTGTCGGTGGTGTAAAGCCAGTCCCTTGTAACTTACTCCATCAGGATAGGAGATCGTTGGAAGTCATGGATAGATGGGTGTGAGGGGTGGCTTCCAGGATAGTGTGTTAAGAGGCAGGAGCAACTGGAAAGGCAGAATGGCTGTGTCAGTGGCGTGCTGAAGATTGTTGAAAGCAGTCACTGAGGGATTCAGAGCAGCGTTAAAAACCTCTTTTGTCGTTGTGTATACACTTGTTGATCATAGAGAGTCAGAAGTGATAAAAACAGGGAGCGAGTGGTGTTCTGAGGGTGCTGTGGTAGTCTTGATTCAGGTGAGAGCATCTAACCAAGAAATGCCACTTGGTCAGCAAATTCTGGAGTCATGTGGTACCAAACTCCTCATTTAAATGTGCAGCCAAGATGTTTTATCATCCGGATGATGGAGCAGTTAGACCAATCACAAGCAGTCTGGCCGGTCCAGTGCTGTCATTCTGCAGGAGTATATTCTCCTACAGGAGAAGTAGCTTCTGTCTGCAGCTTCTGTCACCTCTCTTGCTGCACATTGTGTGCTCTGGTATCTGGAGCGGTGCTGAAAGCTTGTGCTGAAGGAGCAGGAACTGCAGTGCTCTTACACACTGCTGGTGGCCCGTTTCCAGTTTCCTACAAAACTCCATGGGTGTTTTCTGCATTCCTTCTGCCATGAGGCCAGTCTTCAGAGCTTAGTATGAGACAACTCTGCATGCTTGTGCTGTCTTCCTGAAGTGCTTTCTGCAAGGAAAATTATCAACTTGCTAGATGTGTCTTGATGTACAAGATATTAGATGATGCATTTGAGCCCTGAGTTCCCATATAAATCTTGGTTTGATTTGGGCGGTTTGGCCAAACCTGAACTGATTGGGCTGCCAGAAGATGAAGATGAGTTGTGAAGGTGACTTCTAAAGGCAAATGACTTGGTTTGTTCACTTAACACTACCTTCGTTCTTGTGTTTCAGAGTCCCTGGAGCCCACCTATCAACAACTGCAGAAGATGAAGCTGGACAAGAGTCCCTTTGTTGTGGTGTCTGTGATTGGCCAGGAACTTCTGACTGCGGGCCACCATGGAGCCTCTGTGGTGGTGCTGGAGGCTGCCCTGAAGATCGGCACTTGCAGCCTAAAGCTGCGGGGATCAGTGTTCTCCGCACTGAGCAGCGCGTACTGGTCCCTTGGGAATACGGAGAAAAGCACTGGATACATGCAGCAGGACTTGGATGTAGCCAAGACTTTAGGTAAGAGTTGTCCTTTCACTCGCTTGAGCGCTGGGTTGGGGCAGGTGGAACAAACTGATTAATAGGTGTATTAATGGGCAGCATCTCTCTTTAATGCTCATGTTTCTGTGGGATTTCACAAGCTGCCAAATCAAATCTGAAACCTCTGAAATGTACAAACTAGAGGCTTGTGCAGCCCCATTTACTTGGGGGTGGGGGGGAGGGGACAGGTGATCAATGAATGCGCCAAGGTTTTACAGGGTCCTCTAATTTTCTGGTGTCGTATACGCGGGAACTGGTCTTATCCCCTGTGTAGACTTGGGCTCAAAGTCTTAAATGAAGCAATCTGGTTTTTCGGCAGTTTGATGGGAAAAGGTACTGAGCTTCGAGGCAGTTGCCAGGGAAGGAACATAGCAGGAGTGAGGCAATGGATCAACCAGAGGGTTTAAAAAACAAACAGACTGGAAAATCCTGCTTGTGTACGGTATATCCTGCACAGCACTGAGAGCTGTCGAGCTCTCAGGGCGCTGTAGGAGAGGAGACAGTGTGCAAGACACACCTTGCAGAGGTGGAGAGGATAGGACGGAGGGCTCTAGCTAGGAGAGTTCACTGAAAGTGCAGAGACTACTGTCTTGAAGACACGGTAGACGTGCTTTGTGTCTGAGCTGAGCTGTGCAGCAGAACTGCTCTCTGGAGAAAGCTGCCACGCTCTTTGCTTGTTTTAAGCCTGGGCCATTGGCTTTCTTTCACAAACAAATTGCTCATGTCAAGCAAGGGATAAACATAGAAGAATGGGGAATTGCCAAGACATAGGCCAAAGCAGAAATTAAAACAACTCTAAAAATAAGGTTGATGTCTCTTGTAGAAGTTTCTGAAGGCCACCAAAGGGGAGAGTTTTGGCTGTGAGTTAAACATAAAGATGAGTTTGTTCTGAGCATCACTTGCACAGCCTGTTCCAGTCCTTCTGCTGGATGCTTCCTGCAACACCTTTGTTAGCTAACCTCTGTTTTGTTTGCATGTGACTCAGGTGACCAGACGGGAGAATGCCG
>NW_010424086.1:4313-14395 GCF_000710305.1 Buceros rhinoceros silvestris | reverse complement strand
CCGAGCTCATGGAAATCTGGGCTCCGCATTCTTCTCCAAAGGAAATTATCGGGAGGCCCTTACTAACCACAGACATCAGCTGGTGCTCGCCATGAAGCTCAAGGACAGAGAGGTAGGAAGCTTATTAAATAGACCAATCTGGGAGTCAGCACCGTGAGTGTTTCTGGAGCGAGATGAATGTACCAAGAAGCCTTGTCTGCCTGCCCCATTTTACTCTGAGGATTTGGAAGCTACGTGATTTCTCTTCCCAGCCATTCACTTGCTTTCTGCTGGGGGGAGTTGCTGGTACCAGCAGATACAGTATGTGAGTGCAAGTAGCAAGTGCTTGGTGTGTCTGTTTGCCTCCCACTGCCTCTAGTCTCCACGTGGCACATTGCTGCCTGCCTCTCCCTTCCCGTCTATTTGCCCTCAGTGCCGAGGCTCTAGGCTCTGTCCAAGGGTGGAAGCTGCTGCCTGAGCCCTGGCTGTCATCAGCTCGTTTGCCCTGTGATACAGGTGCTACCAATTCGAACTCAATGGGATGTCGTCAATCCTGTGTCGTGCCCTTTCCAGAGAAGTAATGAGCTGGCAGCCTGTCCCAAATGTTCACAGAAAACACGCTTTGTTTAAAAAGTAGCAAAAAGAAGAAGAATCCGCACAAACCTGAAAATGTTGTGTAAAGCATAGTGGTTGCTTGGACTGGATCTGGTTTGCCTTGACCATTTCCCATTCAGCCCTCAAGGTGTTGTGCTGGGCTCCCTGCCAGCCCAGGCCAGTGTGCTGCATGGACTGAAGGGTCTGTCCCACGAGATTCCTGCCAAAAGGTCACTGTAAGGGCAGAATCATAATTCTAGTGCGAGCTACAAATACAAAGGCTATTCCCTTCTGCAGTGGATTCCCCATGCTGTGAGTGGGAAAACAGAGGGCTGGTGGGCTGCAGGGCGGGTGCACATTCAGGTAATGCAGGTAGTTTGGAGGAGCTCTAAAAACTGGGGGACGTGATGAGCTTCCCTTAATAAGTTGTTGAAAAGATCCATTTGAATTAGCAAGTGTTTTACTGAAGTGTTAGTTTGTAAGTTAAATACCAAGCCTTGGAGAGATGCATCCTTCAGTAGGTTGTGGAAGGACTGTGACTGGGGGAGGGACGTGCTAGACATTTTCAAGATTACTTTACCAGCTGGAAAACCTTCTGCATCGCTCCTGATTTCCTTGGTTTTGTTCACGCAGAGCAGAAATGCTGTTTACTCATCATTGTTTTTACCGTTGTCTTGATTAGGGATCCCCGTTCCTGCTAGGAGTCTAATCTGCGTCGCTGCTCCTCCTCCGTGGTGCTTCTCTCAGCAGCAGCTCTCCCCGTTGCGGGGAGGGGGCTGAAGGAAGGAGCAGGACGGTGGCTGTGCTGGTGTGCTCGCAGCAGCCCACGCGCCCCCGAGCCCCCGGGCCTGCCCAGGGACGCAGCGCTGGTGCGTTTCACTGGCTTCGGGCCGCTGATCTAAACAGATCCCAACGGTCGCTCTGGGAGGAATCCAGGGAAAGAAAACTAATCATGATAACTCTTAGTTTATGACACATCTGGGCACATAATTAACAGTTATTGACAACAAATGACTACTTGGTTTAGCAAGAAAGCCGAGCTTCTTGGATTTCCTGTAGGATGTAACCACAGGAAATTAATTTGGCGCTTTCTGATGACATCATCTTGACCACAGAGCTTCCTCTGAACAAAAAGCTGTTTTTCTTGGCCTCCTTTGCAGACATTTTTATAATGCAAATGGTATAAAGTTGCAGTAGTGCTGATGTGAATTCCACCAGAAGGGAATTTGGTGCGCGACTGTAATGAGGTAATTGTTTTACCTCCGACTGTACAGAGAATTGGTGCAGAAGGTAGAAAGTGCTGCTTTGTACGTGATACTGCTACCCTCTGAGGGAGCGTTGGGTTCTGAGGCTGCGGGAGCAAATGTTTGTACCAGGGGCTTCTGCTGGATTGTGTCGCCCGTAAAGTGAGGAGGAAGTTGCAGAGGGTTTGGCGGTAGCGTTCAGCTCTGTCCTCCCCCACATGAGCCTGGAAAAGGGAAGCTTCATCAGCTGAGTGGGGAATCGTAAAAGCTGCTCAGGTGGACTGAAGGTTTTAAACGATCGTTTCTCCCTGGCGCAGGGAGTCTGGAAGGTCTGGAACAAGCACTGTATCATACCAAGCAGTCGGTGTGTCCAGACAGGTCATCTGCAGCCACAGTGTGGGGAAGAGGCCAGGCTGTTTTGTGGTGCTTGTGCCCAGAGGGAGAATGGAGCAGGAGGAGCTGGGGTTTGTCATACATGCCTCTAGCATCAACCAGAGAGACCTTGGGGCATTGATCGTACATGTGGTTTTGGTCTATGCAGACGAGTAAGAAGGCTGGTTCTAGCAAGACGCTGCAGTGGGCACCATGAGATAGCCATCTCCAGTGTCATTTCAGTGCTTTCCGTCACATTTAAGTGATGGTTGGATTTCTTGACCAGCTGCAGTGGCTGGTGAATAAATTCAGATGAGCTAATTCTGTGAGATTGTTTCTGAAAGAATTAGCAGACTTAAAAGTACAGTCAATTCAGGAAACTAGAAATCATAAGGGACTTGGTCTTTCTTTCCGTACATTCTTTGGTTCCTGCAGAGCTTTGCAGATGGTCGCTGTGGTCGGTAGGATACCATCCTAAAAAGGATGACAGCAGAAGTGAGGTGCCGCAGAAGAGAAGAAGGTAGGCAGGACCCTCCAGGACAGATGCCTCTCTTGTGGTGGAGGTGAGTGTGGAAGTTCAGCTCTGAGGCTGGATGCGGTTTAAGAGGAAATAGCAGCACAGCTTTGTACGCTGTCATTTCTCTGTGAAGATTAAGCAGAGCAGATTTCAGCGTGGGCTGTCTTGGCCTGCTGCATACTCCGGTTGAGAATCCTGATGAGGTCTGTGCTGCTCCTGTACTGGCTGAAGCAAAGCTCATGTGGATATACCCATCTGTGTTTCAGCCGTGCCGCTGGTGGCAGGGTGGGCATCGCTGGACTGCATCCCTACAACACCATGGTAGAGAGCACAAGGTGTGACCTTCCTAAGCGAGCAGGATGATGCGCAGCTCATTTGAACGCAGGCTGACCGCGAGGACTGGTGGCTGGCAGGACCATAGCTCTGTGCCTGTATGCACAGGGAGCTTGTCTTTGGGTAGCTCCAGTAGCACTAGCTCCGACTAAGACCCACTTAATTTTTGCACAGAGGTGGAGATTAAACACTCTTGGGGTGGGGCCCCTAGGTACAGGCCTGGCTTTTCCTTTCTTGCTCGGAGCCAGCTGCGGGCTGTGAAGTTTAACCAGTCCTGTCTGGAAATAAAGGCACGGTGTCCAGCGCGGGGTTAGTGCTGCTGAACAGGAACGAGAGGAGCCGCTCACTAAGCCGACCTGGCCATGGTGGGGTGAGATGCTGACAATGTTTCCTTGCTGTTTGGTGATGCGCAGATAAAGGGTTACAGCCCTGTCCTGCGCCAGCGGCAGCCTCACGTTCTTGTGACGTATTCCATACACCCTGTTATCAAATGTCAGTGCACTTTGTTCGTTAATGTGCTGAGGAAGATACGTGCTGGTGGCTGGGCTGCCGCTGGTTTTTCCAGTTTTTACATAGTGCCCATGGAAGGTCTGGGAGTTCTACAAGGAGAGGTTCCCTAAACCAGCAGCCGAGTTGCTCGTGAGGCGCAGGAGGAAGAGTGGCGGATTGTGTTCAGAGGGAAGACTTGGGGTTGCATTATTTTAGCTCGTTATCTTTTGCCTGCCACAGAAGCTGGCTCTGAAGAGTTTTTCCTCAGAGGCGACTGAGGCGTGCAGACTAACCCCTGCTATGCTAGCATGGCGTTTCCGATAGAAGTTATTTTCCTGCCAGGCAATGGAGTTACAATAGGAAGGTCACCTCTGCCAAGGTAAAAAGCACTCAAGATTAAATATACAGGGCAGGGGTCACCCATGACAAGGTGGCTAAGTACTCATGACTGAATTCTGGAAGGCCAGACTGCAAGGGTCGAGCTCGCTGTGAGTGATCTCTCAAGACGGGTTGGAGTGGCCCTTTTTGATGGTCTGGAAAGATCTGTGTTCCTTCTGAAGTGTTTCATTTCTAAAAGTACTACTTGAGGGAGTGTTCTGGACCTGTGAGGACTGAGAAGCATAAATGGAAATGGAAAGGAAATCTGTGGAGCCCCTCCTTGGGTTCAGTGTCCAAACCCTCACACTGTGCTTGAATCCTGTCTTGCAGAGGCCACTGATGCCACAGCGACTCTGCACCGTAATCGCTCCCCTCTCTCCTGGGCCATCAGACGCCTTCTATTACAGCCCGGCATTCAAAAATAGCAAGGCAGTAAGGCAAAATCATAAACTAACCATAATAAAATTAATGCTTGTGTGGAAGTGCATTGCCAGTGCCGAGGTTTTGGGGAGGGTGGCGTTGCCAGAAAGCCACTGGCTGCTGGCAGCTGCTGTGTGCTGGCCAGCCAGCACGTTTGGAGCTGAGCTGGGCCTTTCGTTAAAGGTGCAGCATTCCTCGTCCCTGGGCAGGAATGAGCAGAAGGCACTGGGTGAGGATTGTTTGTGCCCCCAAACTCTCCCCGGGACTGGGAGGAAGATGCAGCTGAATGACTCGCGTCTGTTTCCTGCTGCCCCTTTTCTCAGGGAGTGTGACAGTGGGAAGGGCAGTGGGGCCGGGAGGAGAGCAGAGGACAGACTGATGGGCTTTGTCAGTGTCAGCTTGCCCCTGTGCTGCCTGAGGATGCCCAACAGCTTGCAGCAATCATTCTTGGCCTGGTTTGGGGGGGTTTCCCCCCCCTCCCCTACCCCAGAAGCAGCTCTTGCTGGAAGGAGTGGATGCAGCGCTGGCTGGGGCTCACTGCCCTCTCCTAACTGACCGTTGGTTTCTCTTGGGTGTCTCCATGAGCATCTGTGGCTCTTGAGAATCGTCTGCAGCAGGTGGGTGTGCTCAGGAACAAGACTGATGAACTAGGTTTTACTGTCTCAAGATGTTTTTTAAAAACAATTGCAAGTGTAAGGCAGGGATCTTGTTTGCAGCTTCAGCAGATTTTTTTCAGAAAGGTTGACTACTTGCAGGAAAAGGGGATGATGAAGATGGTAATTAGAACTGGGTGGTTAAGTGGCATAGAAGAACGGTGTTTATTAGGCAGGCTTTTGTGGGTTTTCTGTGTCACCTTGCTCTTGCTTACCTATGGAAGTTCTTGTGCGGTAGAGGAAACATCAGAATGCAGAAATTTCCATTATAAAGAGAAACTATGGGCTTGAAGCCCAGGAGACTCAAAAAGCCAGTTAAGCGCTACACTTTGTGCTGCAGAGAGAGCATTGCCATGGAGCTGACTGCGATCAGAGGCCTCTGCTGGCAGCAGAGGACTGTCACGATGGAGGGTTGTCAGGGGTAGCTGGCTGCTGTGCGTCTCTGGAGGAGGAGCTTTAGTGAAATATGGTTGCTGTGACAGACATAATCAGTGTCTGGATTCAGTTGGGAATTTGCAGATTCTGCAACTGTCTGAACATACTTTGTGTGGAGCTCAGCCGCTGGTGGTTATTTAGGTTTGCAATTCTAGTAGGTTTTCCCAGTCCCCTTTAAAGCATGCCTGAGCCAGCAGTGAAGCACAGCACAAAGCTCCTACGTTCTGTGACATACAGCTACTTACTGTCAGGCTGTGCAAGCTGAAGATCAAATTTCACTTTCTTATTTCCAGAAGGAGAAGCCGAAGGAAAGATAGATTCTGTAAAACCAAAGGTTTTCTGCCCCTTCCTGAAGGAAAGGGGAAATGCTTTCCAGGTGTCCTTCCTGCCGTGCTTTGTCTGTGCAAGCCACATCTTCAGTAGATAGCAGAGCTGTGAGCATTGAGCCTTTTGCCTGAACTCCTTGTGTGTGTTATGGTGCAGGGCAAAAGCATTATTTTTTTTCATATTGCTTGCCAGTCATTATATCTGGACACTCTGGGCACCGCAAGATGAATGGCTCCAAGCGCACATGGCTCCAAGCTTTGGGTTATGCTTGAGCAAGGTGCATGTGCTCCTGGCTGAAGTTCTTTCTAAACGAATGGCAGGAGGGCTTGTCTGAAACGTGGAGTGTCTCCCTGGCTGCCTGCCCGCATCCCTTCCTGGCCCAGAATGATTTCTTTGTTTGGACTGCGCTGGCAGCCACAGGGCTCCTGCCACAGAAGAAATCACAACCGTTTGTGCTTCACTTGCGAGGATTCCTGTGCTTGCACTTGTGCTGCAGATTTGGCTGAGGTGTGACTCTCTGCATCCCTTCCTCTCTGCAGAATCCCTCATAGGGCATGTCAGCATGGGGTGAGCTCATCAGAACATGTGCAGCTGATTAGCTGTGGGCCAGGTTCCCCTCTTGGTTACCTTGTCAGACATCCAGGGTCCTTCCACAGCAGTACAGACTTGCCAGACGCGCACCGCTGCAGTCTGTTGCCGAGGTGAAGCTGGAGTAGAGCTCACACTGAATAGCGAGCACAGCTCTTCCTCCCTGCAGCGCCAGTGCCTGGCCGAGCAGCCAGGACACCAGCAGCCGGGACATCCTGTCACGGGGCTACGCCATGCTGCCTTCCTGCAGAGCTGGCGGTGCTGCTCTGCTGTCGCCTAGCTCACTCATCACAGTTCTCCTCAGAGCAAGCCAAGGTGCTTCATGGAGAATTGCTCTTCCAGCTGTGAGCAGCTTCCTCGGTCCCACCACACCTGCTTGGCCCCTGAGAGAGAGGAACCTCTGCGCGGCCTTTTTGGAGCATGCGGGGTCTGTCCTCTGCCTTGAGGGCAGGCACAGCTGATGTGTGCCAGGCCCCAGGGGACATGTGTGGCTGCTGAGGGTTCGTGTCTTGAGCGTGAACTGTTCAGACTGTGATGAGGTTCTGGAAGAAGTATTTTTCTGACTTAATACTGGTAACAGCTCCAGTGCCTGTACTGAAACCCTGGACTAGCTAGCATATAGCAAAGAGAAGTGCCCTCGTCTCTGTGCTGCCATGTGTGTTCAGGAAGCAAAGAACAGTATTTCTGTGGTATGGAATGTGGTCTCAGCTAATTTGTTGCTCTTCACTGTCCATATTGCTTGTGATCAGTCAAGTTCAGTTATGTGATGAACAGCTCTTAAGGGTGGATTGGGGCTGATTCAGACCACTGATGAATTACAAGGCACTTCTATCTCTAGAGCTATGTGATGTAGTGAACTGTTGACAAAGGTGTCTTGTTACATGTGCTACATCCTGTATTTGTGTGGAGAAGGCCGGGAAAACAACTGGAAAAGAGCATAATCCACGAAAAAGTGGGGGACTGTGCCGATGGCAAATCAACCAGCAACACTGGCCCTGTACTTCCAGAGTGGGTGGTGAACCTCCCTCGGCTGGAGAGATGTGGTGCAAGGCTGTCAGTCGTTACTGGTTGAGTGCCTGCGGTCGTACCTGAGCTGTCTGGCTCCCGTTGCGTGGCGGTACACCATGCCGTGACTCTGCTTGGCTTGGCGTGGCTCAGGCCATCCTGGGAGGCCTCGTGAGATACCAGCTCTCTCTGAAGACTGGCTGGAGTCCTGCCCCCCACCTTTCTTGCATGTCTCGTGGGCTGGGCTGGTCTGTTACTACCCTGTTCCACTTCCCAGTCAAAGCCTGAGCTTAATGTGAATGAAACATGGTGCTTGTGTGTGAATTCTCTTACAATTGTTGATAGTTTTTAAGAGAATTTGAGAAATGTATGCAGAGAAGTAAAGACTGTTCTGGTCAGCCATCATGTGCTGGCAAAATCTCATTTATATTAGGCTCTGATTTCTGTAACACATTTTTTGAAAAACAGAAAGCACATGCAGGCCTCCCATACGGCAGAGTGACACAGGCTCTTTCTGCATCTGCCTGTTCATCCTGAGCAGAGTCTTAACCACTGCCAAGAAACTCCTTCTGTGTGCCCTTCTGCTCATGTTAGTTGCTTGGGTGCACAGCAGTGTGCTGGGTGCTGCTCCTTGTTCAGTGCAGAATGTGGCTTTGCGTGGGTTATCGTTCATAGCAGTGATCCTTTTCCATGGCATTCAAGTGTCTTTCAGGTGTTTTAAAACAGAATTTCTCATAGGGACAGCTGTGCTTCTTCCTCTCTGAAAACCCTGAAGTGATCATCACCCGGTCACTTCCTTCCTCGTTTGTGCTTCCTGACCATCAGTCTCAGCCGGGGTGCTGAGAACCGAATTCATTCACCGCAGCTCGAGGGAGCCCACAGCAGTTTCTCTACCTGTGGCGTTTGTGGGAGACTCGGCCACGTGAAGAGCTGGTCTGTCCCTCGGGCAGCCAAAGGAAGAATCTGAAAATCTTAGGAGTTAGTTGTTTTCTTATATTTGCAAACAGTCTGGAAGATGAGGACAGGATATAAATACCTCACAGATGAGAACTGGAAAGAGTCTTCAGGCTAAAGCAATTTGTCGTGCATGGGAACATTGACCAAGATGTCAGAACAGGCTGTGGAGGCAACAGTAGGACTAAGTAGCACTTGCTGCAGAACGCGACAGAGCTTTGCAGAAGACGAGCAGAGAAGGTGTTTGTTTCTCTGCTTTCCTATTTCCCATCCTTTTTCCTCTTCTACAGAGAAGCCACTGCTTCAAAATAATTTATTACGTAGTTGTCCGCCAGAAGTGGGTTATCTGCCGCCTTTAGCAACGCGAACAGGAAAGACTAAGAGGAGAGAATGTACCTTGTTCCTTATAGCTTTATCACATCTGACTGCAGTTCCAGAAATATGGAACAGGCTGAGGAGGACTTTGATAATCGATAATGTGTATTAGTGGGTAAAGCAGCCACTGCTAATAGCAGTGCGGGAATGACAGGTTTAGGGTGTGACCAGTGCTACTGCATTAAACAGCAGAGAGCTTTCACCTCTTGAGCTTTTTCAAGAGAAGAGATTGGAAATGACATGAGAGCTTTTGTTAAGCAATTAGTGTCTCTTTGTTACTGATGCCTCAAGAACATCAAGAGACTGCAGCCTGGTGCATAAGCACTGTGCGTGTGTATTGCAGACTCGGTAACTTTGCTGGAGTGTCCTCCTATTTTTGTGTCAAAAAACCCCAGTATCTTAACAAAAAGGTCAAGCAGTGAGAAGATAAATGGGTGACAGTAGTGCATCTATATTCATAAACATTTTTAGTGCATGGGATTACCTCTTCACTCTTGCTTCTCCGTTATACCTTCTGTATCTCTCCAGGGTTCTTTTAGGGGATCTTTTGAGTCCTGGAGGTACTCAAGAACTGAAACAAGCTGTTTTTTGATTCAGCCTCTGCGTGAGAAACAGCTTTCCAAATCCCGTGACACTTTACACAGGATTAACAAACAACAGGATGGTTGATCAGGCTGCTAACCACTCAAGCAAAAGACTGCTCCCAGTCTCTGCTCTCCAGAGAGGCCAGAGACATTCCTAGGAACGCTCTGGAAAATCACCCTCAGAAATCAGAAACCGATGCAGTTCATGGACTGGATACCTGCAGGAGAGGGTCGCTTTTCCTTTGAAAGTTGCTGTTTAATCTGAGCCCTCGCACAAAGCCCAGCACCACAGAGCCTTCTTGCTGATCTCAGGCTGGTTTTAATATGTTTTTCCATGATTACTGCGGGGTAAGCTGCCAAGAGACACTCACTGCCCAGTGTGCAGCTTCAGCCCAGTCTCCCAGTCTTGTGCTGTCAGAAATGGGTAAGGTCCAAATGCACCCTTGGCTGGATCGGCAGATGTTTCCCGACTGGCAGCTGAGGTGGTGCAGGGGCCCAGCAGGATTTCCAGCGATCGGCCAGGAGGCTGGGCTGAAGGAGGATGGGGCTCTGTGGGGCATCCCAGCACATGTGCCCGATTATTACGATGTTGAGACTTGGTGTGGCTTGAGTGTTTCTTGATTCGTAAGATATATGCCCTTTACACCAAAAGCAGTCTTGTCATCTTCAGGACTGTGTAGGACAAAGAGTTTGCTTGCCTTACCGTGAGACCAGCAGTAAGACTTTTGAGGAGGTGTTGGCAGATCATGGTCCATGTCTTCTGGAAGCATTGCTTGAGGGTGATCTGATTTTTAGAACTAAACTGTGAGTATTGGCTGCTCGCTAGGAGGCCCTG
>NW_010424086.1:0-4193 GCF_000710305.1 Buceros rhinoceros silvestris | reverse complement strand
CTGAGTCTCTCTGTAGAGGGCTGCTGAAGAACTGGGGGTGAAGCGGCCAGTACAGAGTTAAGTTTGAGAGTGGGGCAGATTTGTTTTCCAGATTTCCTATCAGGACAGAAGCTTTATTTTTACCCATACTGCCCTTGAAGACTCAGGCTCTGCAGGTGTTGTGGTTTCAGCCTAATGAGAACTTGTGAGAGATTCCACTCAGTCTGCAGAATGTCTTCCTGGACACTTTCTGCAGCATTGTTCGATTCACTGAAGTTCAGCCTTTGTCTGGCCCAGATGTTTGGCGCGGTTGTGGGGTGTACAGAGTTGCAGACATACACTTTCCAGTTCATAAAATTTTCCCATGTAGACTTACACTTCAAACAGCTGGTCTTTGAGAGGCCTCTGATAAACCTCTGGGACTCAAAAACCTGACCTGGGCTGTAGGTAAACACTGGAACTCTCATTAAGGAAGGCGGTGCTGTCCTTTGCCTCATTGATTTCAGCCTCTCGTTGCAGATGGTAGCCCTGCTTCCTTAGGGATCGGGGCAAACTCCCTCGTGTCCTGGAAGACAGCTTGCCTGCTTGGAGGAAGGCTGAGTACCAGCTGCTGGGAAAAGACTTGCCATATGAGTTTATTTGAGAGTTCTGGGTTTTTTAGGGCACTAGCGCTGCGTTACATCTTAGACTGAATTAGCTGCGTGGCCAAGAGGATGAGTTCAGTGACGTGAGCAACCACAGTGCTTGAGCATCACGTAGTTGGATTCGTGAAAGAAAGCATAAATTCTTTGCCTTTCTCTCTTTAGCAGCTCTTTTTAGAGAAAGTCAGCTTGACTGGATTCACACAGGTTTGTCCAGTTCAAATGATAGGATTAAGCAGAATGAAGGGAAATCTGACCAGTGCAGGAAATTTGGGAGTGCGCTAAAAGGCCATATGCTTTGTTTTGTTTGGACTTGTGACTCAGAAGGGAAATGTAATACTTCCTGAGGATCTCCTTTAAATGTCCCCGCTTGACCTCCACGGCACATGGATTTTAGCTGAAAGAAATGCAGTCTTCTGGTTTTACTTACCTCTCACAGTATCTGCAAAACCTAGCACTCTGCTGAGGCCTGCACCTGATGGCAGTAAAAGAAATGAAGCAGGAAACTTGTGTAAGAGCTGCAGCTCTGGGAGCAGCTCTTGGTGTTTTCGGAAGGCCCACCTCAGCCAAGGCTTTCCCGTCTTGAGTTTCCAACAAAGTGGTATCCAGCCTTTTGAGCAGAAGTGTTGGGATGCCAGTGAGGAGTTGGGGATTTCTTTGCCTGCACAAAGAGCTTCCCTGGGTTCTCTGAGATCCAAGTTTGTAATGTGCTGGCTTATTCTTCCAGGAATGACTTTGACCAGAGCATGAGTCATTCCTCAGTGTCACCATCTCGGAGACGCTTGTGGTTTTACACAAGGGCTTCTTTTCTTACATCATCACTGAAGATGTCAAGTCAGCCATCCTCCCTAAGGTGATTTCACACAGGAAGCTGCTTACGTCCAAAGAGCTGCCAAATTTCGGCTACTTGAGATGAAGATATGTGAGCCCCAGGTGATGCTTAGAGTTGATGGCTGAGGTCTACTTCATAATGTTCCTGGGCAGGGGTATTTTGTGTGCCTTCCCTCCCTCTGTGGCATGATAATTCACTGCCCACCGCAGAAAAGGAGCACGTTTGTCCCGTGTGTCCAGCCCTTGCACAGGGAGTGGTGTTGGCCAGCTGGCACAGTGAATGTGAACAGCCGTTTCAGTACGAGTGACAAGCAGTTCTGCTCTTAAGAAATGGTATTGGTATAGGTAAGTGCTCCTGCTTTCCAGCAAAGCCCTGCTAACTTGGTCAAAAAGTGTAAAAGACCAAGACCTTCTACAAATAAATTGGATTTGACAGGGCTGTTGATTCCAGTGTATTTTTTGCCCCAGGAAATAATCATGTAAAAGCAAATTCTTTCCTTCCTTCTGTGTACAGATAATGTACAGGAGGAGAATGTTATCTGCTGCTTCCTGTCTTGTGTTCAAAAGCTGGATGTGGTCCTAGCACATCAGCCTTGCCTTTCAAGGAGGAGGGAAGGGCAACTTGGAATGTTGATGGGCACCTGCTGTATCTGGGTGTGAAACTTGCACTAGTGCATGCGTCAGTAGATCTCCAAGCCTAGGTAAGGAATACCAGTGGATGCTGAGGAGATGATAAAGGGGCTTAATAGAATTGGGGATAAAGTGCAGTTCACAGCCACTTGATCATTTTGATAGGTCCTGAAAGTTACTCATCCCCTGTTACCCTGCTGTCCTGCCTGCATGCACAGCAGTTAGAGTAGCCCACACCTGTAGAAAAACCGAGCTTACGGACGGAGAGAGCTCACATGCTTACACAGCGTGGCGTTGCCGTAAGCTAACCTCTGTACTTCCTGCACAGAAAAGTCACACTGGTGTAAGATCTGGTGAGATCGTACTCTTTATGGTGAAACCAGCAAAACTCATCCTGTTAATGCTTTCAGATTTAACTATTTCTCTGTGTGTGCGTGTGTGTATGTTCAGCAACGATCTGTGGAAGCTGCCTTCCTCCTCACCACCCGCAAAATATGCTCAGTGAGCCAGGAAAGCTTTGCTTGCATTCAAGAGCAAGAGCATGCATGTGAGGAGGTGTGCCGCTTCCCAGAGGAGCGTGCTGCTGGCTGCCCGGAGTACAGATGTTATGAACACACATGGCTGATCTTCTGGAAATTGCTCCACTGCATTGGGCAGCATCAGGCACTGCTGTTGCCCCGTGACCAGAGGGAGGATGGAAGTGGAGAGAAATAGCACAGAAAGAGCACGCTGCGGTCAGGCTTTTGAATTTCACAAACACTTAGCCCTGCCAGTCATTTCTCCGCCATGGCTGTAAAAGCCCAGTCTCTGATCAATCCTAACTGGTGTCTGTGTTTGGGGATTAAGGCTAGTTTATAGTGAGATGCCAGGCAGAGCGTTTTCACCTTGCCCATTTTAGAATTATTCTACAGGGTTCTCATTTAAGTGGCCTGTGCAATCAGTTAAAGAATTGTTTAAAAGTAACACGATTGGGAAATGGCTGTTCTCTGGCAAAGGTGAAATATCTGAGAAAAACACCTCTCCAAGTCACCAGGTCCCTATTAGTGGTCATTCTGTGATACACATCTGCTTAACATTAGACTCTTTACCTTATTCAGCTGAAAAATCTAAGCTGGCTGTTGCTCCCAAGAAAAAGAGAGCAATTAGAAACCTTTTTCAGAACTCCCTTCTGTGCCTCATCTCAGTGGCAGAAGAATCTGTTTTCCATTAAAGTGATAAATTGTATAATTGGAGGTGTAAGCAACCCCCACTGTAAAATTTGTCTTTGTCAGATATATTTAAAGCATTGATTTTCTTTGTTTGCTGATGCAGAACCCCACTGCTATGAAGCTGTAGTCTCCCACCACCCTGGTACCAAGCAGAGGTCTGTGCTAGCACAGCTGGAGTCTGTTTCAACCTTGTCCTCTTGGTGCAGCATTTTGACTCTTCTGCCAGTGCATGTGGGAACACCCCTACCCTGTGCGAGCTGCTTACAGCTCCCGGTGGATCCTGTAATGCAGAGGATTTTATTAAGTATACAGTGATTAATTTATCTCCTGGAATCCTGTTACTAACCCCCTGAAGTGAGTCATTGGTGTTCCCCCAGCAGATGTAATCACCAGATTGTTCCTAAACACCACTTCAATGTCAGGCTCCGCAGCCTTTCCCCTGATTGCGCCCACGAGCTCCGGGAGAGCACGGGTGCTTCTCTTCTGGAGACGAGACGCGGCATGCAGCCGGCCCTGGGGAAGCCAGACGTGCCACAGCCTCTGCTCAAGCAGGCTCCAAGGTGGTTGAGAAGTGCTTCTCTTGGAGCACCTGGATCAGTTAACAGCGAGCGGCGGCAGAAGAAAACGTGTGGGGAGCGTTGGTGTGAAGGCCCTGTCCGAGGGTCGAGGCGGCCTTTGTCTGTGGGTCTGTCTGTGTGAGCGCCAGCGGAGCCTCTGGGAACAGCCCCATCTTTCTAACCAGGCCAGGGTATTTCTTGTTAGCGCTGTACCCTTCACTGCCCATTGATTTCTTCTTGTCTTCTACTTATGTTTCGTTTCTGCTTCTCTCGTCCTCCTCCCACGTCCTGTTAGGACAGGCAGCCCTGGGCGCTCACCTGTGTAAGCCAGGCCTTTCTGCGTGCCC
>NW_010424085.1:0-1601 GCF_000710305.1 Buceros rhinoceros silvestris | reverse complement strand
GCCGTGACCTGCAGGTGGGCGTTGGGCACCTCCACAGTCTTGAGTTGGACACTGGGCACCTCCTCCATGGGGCTGAGCTGGACGTTTGTCACCTCCTCCATAGGCCTGAGGTGGACATTTGTCACCTCCACAGTCTTGAGGTGGACGTTTGTCACCTCCTCCATGGGCTTGAGGTGGATGTTTGTCATCTCCACGGGGTTGAGTTGGATGTTGGGCACCTCCTCCGTGGGCTTGAGTTGGACATTTGTCATCTCCATGGTCTTGAGACGGACGTTGGGCACCTCCTCCACGGGCTTGACTTGGGCATTTGTCACCTCCATGGGCTTGACTTGGATGTTGGGCACCTCCTCTGTGGTCTTGAGTTCGAGGCCGGGCATTTGGTGACACACCCCTGGCACCTCGGTGGCCTGGACATGGACATTCGTCCCCTCCATTGTCTTCAGCTGGATGTTGGGCACGTTCGTGATCTTGAGATGGATGTTGGGCATCTCCATCATTTGGTGATGGACACTGGACACCTTGGCATCTTGTAGATGGATGCCAGGCACCTCCATGACCTGGAGATGGACGCCACCAGGCACCTCTGTAGTTTGGTGACAGACATCAGGCACCTCCGTGGTCTGGAGATGGACCTCTGTGCTTTGGGGATGGATGGTGGGCACCTCGGTGGCCACCCCTGCATCCTGCAGACGGACACTGGGCACCTCCACGGTGCGGCAATGGACACTGGGCACCTCAGTGGCCTGCAGGTGGACGTTTGTCACCTTTCTGGTCTGGAGATGGACGTTGGGCATGTCTGTGGTTTCAAGGTGGACATCGGGCACCTCGGTGGCTTTGAGGTGGACATCGGGCACCTCAGTGGCTTCGAGGTGGACGTCAGGCACCTCAGTGGTCTGCAGCTGGAGGCTGGCCACCTCCATGGTCTGGAGCTGGATGTGGGGCACCTCGGTGGCTTCCAGATGGATGTCAGGGACCTCCACGGTCTCCAAATGGACACTGGGAACCTCTGTGGTTTGGAGATGGATGTCAGGGACCTTGGTGGTTTGGAGATGGACGTTGGCCACGTCTGTGGTCTGCAGCTGGATGCTGGGCACCTCCGCGGCCTGGAGGTGGACGCTGGACACTTCTGAGGGCTGTGGCAGGGCTTGGAGCTGGATGTTGGTGATCTCAGAGGGCGGAGGCAGGGCCTGGAGCTGGACATTGGTCACCTTGGTGGCCTGCAACTGGATGTTGGTGACATCCAAGGGTTGGGGCAGGGCCTGGAGTTGGATGTTGGTCACCTTGGAGGGTGGTGGCAGGGCTTGGAGCTGGACATTGGTCACCTCGGAGGGTGGTGGCAGGGCTTGGAGCTGGACGTTGGTCACCTCGGCGGCCTCCAGCTGGATGTTGGTGACCTCGGAGGGCTGTGGCAGGGCTTGGGGCTGGGCTGGGGCAGGGCCTGGAGCTGGACACTGGTGACCTCGCCAGCTTGGAGCTGGACGTTGGTCACCTTGGAGGGCGGCGGCAGGGCCTGGAGCTGGACATTGGTCACCTCAGTGGCCTGCAGCTGGATGTTGGTGACATCCAGGGGCTGGGCCTGGAGCTGGACGTTGGTCACCTCA
>NW_010424084.1:53008-67190 GCF_000710305.1 Buceros rhinoceros silvestris | reverse complement strand
GGGGAGGGGAAGGAAAAAAAATCAGAACAACCCCTCAAAAAAAGAAAAAAAAAATACACCTTTGAAATTTGCACAAGATCCCACACAGAGCAGAGTCAGTGACTCTTCTCTTCACTCTACCCCATGGCAGGGCTTGGAGCACATATCTCCCCTGTTTCTACCACCAGTAGAAAATTTATCCCACAAGCTCCTAAACAAAAAACATCAGAAATAACTCACAACTTCACACACTTATTTTCCTGAAGTGTGAGACCTGTCTCAACTACCAAGGAACAGTGGAAGAAATATTCACTAATTATTTAAGAGGTACGTACATAATTTATTTGCCTGCTCTCTTTTTCTTTAATTCGGCTGTAGCACTGCAGCAGTTCAGCACAACAACACACGAGGAAATGATATGTGCTTCAGGGTTTGGCACCCTGTGACAAACTTTTCTTTCTCCAAGCCTCCCACCTAGCAGTCAAACACAATTAGCCAAAGCTCATCTCAAATAGTCATAAAGGGTCTTATCGGCAAAGGGGTGCTCATTTGTCTTTCAAAATGCAATTTGTCAGGATGTGGCTTGTTATGAAGAGCTAATTTGAATACATTTTATCCAATTGCTTTGACCAAGTGAATGCAAGTTTCTGCTGGCTTTTATGTCTAAAATCATTTTTAGTACTTTAATCACTAATGACTTGCTAAAAGCTCTCTGAATTGTCAGTAAAACCCTTCCAATTCTCACAGAATAAAGCCTCATTGCATGACTAAGTAAAATCTGTAAGGTCACACCACAAAAAACACTTTAATTTTTCTCTGAAGTCAACAGACATGCACTTCTTTATTCAGACAAGAGTGTATTAAAATTGCTTTTTAAATGATGAATACTTATTCTGGTTTAATCAACTGCAAGGTTTTAGGGAGAAGAATATGATGGGGAGAGTCACATTAGGACGAATCAACACAAGAAGGACAATAGTTGATTGTGATAGAAAAACTGCCGGCTCCTCAGCAGAACATGCCCCTCTCCACTCAGCCTTCAAGGACACGTTTATAAACTTCTCACAAAGAGACAGTCTCCTTGCTTTCTGTAAGACTCATGAGGGTAGGTCAAACATTTCTGTACAAATTGAGAGACAATGAAACATGCAGCTTTATTGCATGGCTCTCCCTACATTGTGGCAGGCGCTGGGGCCTGTTGTAACATTGAAATTCTATTTAAATGTCCCTTATGCTTTATTACAGTCAGAGAAAGTTCCTGAGAGTAATAAACTATCTATGCTTTGGATCTGTGGTCTTGGCACTGTTTACACAGACTACCCAAATAACAAGGAATTAATGCTGAATTCTTCTAAACTACAATAGAATTCCTTTGGCTGTTGTTTGTTTGTTTGTTTGTTTGTTTTGAAACTGTCAGTCTTGCAGTTTAAGAAACAACGGAGCCTTTTCCTCAGGCAGTGGCAGTCTGGCTGAGGGCCCAAACGTGCGATATGAACACGCCAATCTCAGTTCCATCACCAAATACTTTCACGGGCACGGAAATGAGTTTGCCAAAATACTAAGAGTGCTTGTGAAATCTTGATCTCGGTTTTACAAGCTTATATACTAAAGGAATTAATAATAATTAAAAAATTAAATCCCACAGAGCTGGGCAAATAAAGGGCTTGAAAGTATACTTTTCCTGCCCACTTCCCACTTTTGGAGAAGGCCTCCCGGGGACAATTCCCCATGGTTCTTCCAAAAAGTCTCTTTCTACCACCACGGGGTACTAATAGCCCTCAATGACCAGGACTTGCCTCACTAGGAACCTCCGCCAGCACCCCTGTGGACGGGCTCCCTTTCAGCCTGGTCCTCAGCTATGGGATAGACATTTCTCCAGACCTACCCCTTCAGTGGACCTTGACCCTATGCCATAGTTAGCCCATCTCCTAACTGGACCCCTCAGATGTAGGTTAAATCTTTTCTGCATTCCTGTCTCTTGGACGAATGTTGGACCCACACTGTAACCTTGTCTCCAACCTCTCTCTGGCTCCACCTCCTTTTATTCCTGACTGGAGGCCTTGGGTGAAATCTGGACTTGATTCATTACTTATCGTGTCTGAGACTGCTGACAGATCCTGCTACTAGCATCCAGGTCCCTTAAAATTGTGCACTCAGAGGGCAAAACTCCCCTTTGTCCCTGATTCAGGTTGAAGCTACACAAAGAAAACTACATTATCTTGGCATTAACTGCCCAGATCTAGACAAATTGGGTGAGCTAATCTGACTCCAAGTTCAGAGCCATCACTTCTACAACAGACACCACATGCGCCAGCAACTCCACTTTACTTATTAGCTGCAGCACAGTATGTCATGAATGCAGAGGAGTAGCTTAGGTACAGAGCTGCCCTCAAAGTAAGAGAGCATTCAGAGTCTAGATTGCTGGGGAGCAAGATGCAAAAATAACTCGGTCTCGGCAGGACAGTTTCTGAAGTCCCATCCAAGGTGTACGGCTTTGGGTCCCGCTTGACACCAAAGCTTGTTCTCTACAATGTGTAATTCTTTGCCAAAACCAGTAAGAATTGAAAAATGATGCTTGCTCTTTGAGGATTTGTGTAGGTTTAAGATTTCTAAACTGAAGGCTGAGCAGGCACCCAAGTCACCTTTACTGTTACTGAAAGGACCAGGCACTTCCAGAGGCTTATTCGTTCTGATAGAGTATTTCTATCTGCTCTTTACCCAGGCAAAAGAGAGTTACATTACAATTCTTGATTGAAGTAAAATCCTTTTCTAATAAATCATATCAGAATATTAAATTAAAAAAAATAGCCACTTGGATAACTTAAAAGAGTTTTCCTGATTTACACATCTACTTCAACTTGGCCAATATGCTGGTCAGCTCTGAGCTCATTCACTGTTCTCCATTCTCCTTTTCTGCATCCAAAAAGAATCATACACCCTCAAAAAAATTAATATTTCATCCTAGCTTGGAAAAAAAATATATTTCTCACTGAAATTTCAGTAATGTTAAAATTTTGAAAGCAAATATTTTGACGAAATTGTATTGCTTTATTCTCAATATTCAACATGTCTTACAGAATCACACAATTTCAGTTTCAATAACTTTGTTTCACTAACAAAATACCAACTGATAACACCCACATATTCACTAGTTTTATTTTCTGGATTTACGAGTGCCATGAAGTTACTTGTCATGATCTAATCTACGCGAGAAAAGTGGAGAAGGGGGACCGTTTGACAGACATCCAAACCGATGAAGAGATATGGGGAGCAGGAAAAAGAAATAAGCACTCCAATCCATGTGAGTTATTATTACTAACTTTTTATTACTGTAGATATTTCCCTTTAACTCAAATTTTTAGTAGTCACAAACAACTGTACAATCTGCCCAGACGGAGGAAATTCTATCTTCTTCTAGCACATCCTATTTCCAAAGTTATACTGATACTTTCTAGTACATGCCAGAGAATTTTTCTTCTCACAAGACATTTCTTTTCTTTGAATCACAAGCGATTCATTGTGGAACACACTGAAAAATGCTCCTTCCCAAGGAGCATTCTGTATGTTCAAAGAAATCAGTCTGAGTATTTTAAATACGTCTTACTCTTTGGTACATATAATGTATAAATAAGATTACAGCTGCTCCCTAAGAACTCACAGATGGCTTCATTCTTGAAATTCATGGCAACAACACAAAGGAAAAAACTACCCCTATAGTTCACTGTAGCTGTTGCTTTTTAGAATCACTTGCCCGATCACTGACTGCTGTAAAGGTCTGGGATGACAAGTGACAGGGCAGCTGACACATTGAAAACCATGACATATCATAGTAGTGATGTACACATTAGGAAAAAAATGATCAGAGCTATTTCATTCTCAAGTAATATACCCAGGTTGAATTCTGCAAGATGCTGGGAACATTTATGCCTCAGTTATCAAAGGGAGTGTAAGTAGTGCCAGAGTCAATTGGCTCACTCAGGTGCCTACAGGAAAGCAGATAATCAGGGATGCTTTGTAGAATGGAATCGTCAGACCCTTTTGACTCTTGATAATTAGCTAAGTAGTCTAGAGGACTTTAAAATGAAGAAGTAATTTTTGTAATTATCCCTTTGTATTCAAACCTTCATAAAACATGAGTTCAGCTTTGTACCTCTGCTATTGTATAAACATCAAAACCAGATCTAAAAATACCCCTTTGTTAAGGAAAATGTATTTTAAGGTATTTGATTTTGTTTCATAGTGATAGCAGTACAGTATTAAATAACAAGGCTACATCATTTATGGGTTTTAGAGCAGGTTTAGCTCAGGCTTTTACCTGAGACTGAATGAGAACCCAAAAATCCCAATTCACAATGAGTACAACATGTACAACAAAACAGTCTTTATTGTAACAGAAGAAAAACAATAGGAAGACAGTATTTCATCATTCTTCTGCATTTCTGGCATATTTGAGGTGGGCACTTATGTAATCTTTCAAACTCACTTATTCGTAGGAAATTTTGACTTGCCTCAGCTGCTCTTAATGCAATTTTACACCTACCGACTTTCTCCCCAAAGGTAATTTTAAGTTGCAGGGACCTAGCAGAGTCTTTTTGTGTTTTACTAACCACAGGACTTGGAAATTGATTAGCGATGATGTTTGGGGGTTCCTTGGGTTTCGTGTGTGCAGGTTTTTAAGGAAAATCTTTAACTTGCTCTCAGCTTGTAAGAAAACCATCTGAACATAAGCACCAATAGGACAGATTTTATTAGTGTTAAAGCCAATGGGAAGTCATAAATGACCCAAGACCAAAGATTATCCAGATTACCAAACAGTAATTAAAACCATGGTAATATTAGGCCACCCCTTCCCTTGAGCCTGCAAAGCTTTCGTAATGCAGCCACCTACTCCTAGCAACTTAGAGATGATTTCGCTTGCTGGAAGAAGGAACCCTTCAAAATGCCAGTTTATTGCTAAGGGAGCAGAGGGAGAGTAGCATCTGCAACTAATAAATGAGGCTCCTCATGTTTTTACAATCTCCTAATATCCATTTGGATTACACAAAAGAACTACAGATGTGTCTTCAAATTTCCCAGCCTACATCTCGACATCGGTCAGCAATGTGTAAACTCAACAGAATGTAGTTTGGAGGATTCTATTTTTATCGCCTGCAGCTTTAGTGTTTGGTTACACGCAGAAGATAGCAGTGGTAGGGGTGTACCCCGAAAGGGACATTCCTTTATAAATACTGTATTATAAAAAACACTTCTACTGTATTTTGGGAATCTCTAACCAGTCTAATGGATCTCATACATTATTTCAATTCTGGTAAGTGTACTCTGACTTCTCAATGAATACCTAAAATGCCTGCGCCTCACTGTACCAACCCCTTCACAATTCCATTTTAAAAGTAATGCTGATCTCACTTCCCTTCGCCACATCCCACTCAGACAGCAAACTGGTGTCATTGCCTTAGGGATTAGGAAAATGACACAAGTGTAAATACTGAACAATAGCCTACTCAACCAAATTTTCTCATAAACTATCTATTATTCTGATAAAATATCTATTTTATTACACATTACGGAGCGCATTTAAAAACAATTTGGTGAGTTGTTACCTTGCTTTCAGGATTTCCTCCTTTTTAGGAAAACAATGTAACAAAATTGTTCCTTTGCGGACAAGTGCTGTTCCAGACACACCAGAACGACTCATAAAACGGCCTGAACTCATTGAAGTTTCAGCAAATATAAAAGCAGTAGCCCAGTGAGGATACAGGAAGTCCTTCAACAACTTCAAAACACTTGTTGTGTCTAGATTTTAATTTCAAGATGGCACAAAAGTAGTAGTTTAGTCTTTCGTTCCATTGCGGACAACGAAAAGAGGCAAAACGTGAAGAGAAAGGACACAGTAGTTTTCTAAGTTTTGAGATCAGTCATAGTGAACCTCATGGGTGGCACAATTTACTAAATGAATGTGAAAGTTTCTTTAATTCCCATATTCAACTCATTTAAGGACTTTCATTCCTTTCTTAGCGCACTGGAGAGTACACCCAGGGCACCCAGTGAACAGCTTTACCATTACCAAGTTGTGCCTACACAACAGATATGTTTTCTATTTTCATGGGTGCAGAAGGGTGGAAACTGCACACCAATATATTCATATTTCATAGGTCAGAAGTGTCTTACAATTCGGGGTCCAAATAGTGACAAACTCATCAGAATCCACAGCAGTCAGAACATTCAAATGAAATTCAGACTTACAAAATCCACAGACAAGACCTCCAGAGAAATGCAAGCTGAATATATTTGTTTGGGTTGCTATTTTTAAAATCAAACAATTTTAAAAAAAAAAAAAATCGGTTTCTTGCATTTCTTCTTCATTTTTTTCTTAATGATAAAATTCTTCATTGCTTCAACCTTAACAAAGGTGAACATAGTATATTCTGGAATGTGGCCATATACGCCCTAGGTCCATCTGGTAGTTCATCAGAGAATAGTATGAGGTACAAAACTCTTTGCCTTTGGCTAAAGCATATTCAAACCGAATCCAAAGTGATAAATACAGTATAAAAAAAAAAAAAAGTTGGTAAAAATACATGGAATTTCAGTTCTATGGATCAGCTTAATTTTTTCAATAAAGAATTTAAATTTATATAAAATCTTTGCTAATTCATCTCATTAACTTTATGATTTTAAAGAAAGATCCACATAAATATCATAGAGAAAAATAATAAGATTTAAAACATTTACTGCTAACTTGTCCGTCAAACTGCCTTGTGAAGCAGGAATTTCAGACCACCTATGACAGTATAGAAGATTTATCCAGATATACAAATTTTATATAAAGTTCAAGTAAGTTGTTAAAGTCTCTCCTTGCACAGCCCTCTACACCGTCAATGAAGAGAAGGCGGCAAGCTATATATGACAGCTCCTACAGGTGGTAAGTGACATGTCTCTATCCGCAGAGCCTCTAGAACAGAACACCAACAGCTAAAGTCTGTAAGAAGTCCAACAAAAAGTTACCCCTAGGTTATAATTCCTTCTGGCACAAGGAAGCTTTCTCGAACATCCCTGCTCCAGGGCAGTTCAAATCAGAGAACAGTCTCTTTTACAAGCCACTCACCTCAGTTAAACTCTACAGGCTGATCCAAGACCTGAAAAGCTGAAAGTATGGACTGTGAATCTGCTGCCAATCTGAGTGCTTCAGCAGACTCACACCATCTGTGCAGCAGGCCCACAGACCTCACACTGAGCAATGGATGAAACGTGCTCATGCAGAACCTCGGCTGGGTGCTCAGCAAGAAAGAGCTAATTATTACAAAATAGCATTCGAGAGATAAAATAAATAAAAAAAATTCTAGCAGTTGCTGGTGGACTCATTCTGTGAATGGAACTCATCACCACATACCAAATATCTGTATGTAGCTCTTTTTTATTTTGGAGGAAGAAACAGTATTTCTGTCTCAGGATGAGTATCATTTAAAGGCCAAGTCAGTCTATATGGGCTCACTCGACAGCTCCTGGGACTATAACGACAGCATGCCTTATGAACACCATGCATGGATTGTTTTTGCAGCGATGTATCAAAACGGAAGCAGATTCACAGACGAGATTTCCTTGGAACTGCCTCTCTATTGGGTGTTTCCTTCAATTATGCCATTGTTTGAAAAGGTTACACTGCACAAGATGGGGGTTTTTTTGCTGTAACAGTCATAGTGAAGATCCAGTGTATTTGTCATGTCAAAGCTCTTAACACAGACCCATATTTTTAATACAGCATTTATGTAAAAGAGGATTCTCTTCAATCAGTTTGGAACAGACAAGCTCACGCATTGCTATAAGGCATGTTCTCTACTGCGAGGTCTTCCTCTCTGGGTACTGCGGGGATGGCTCCCTCCTCTCTCCTGTCCCTAGAGGGGTTTTAGGAGCTGGAAATCAGAAGCATACTTCTTGTAGTTTATTAGATTAAAAGAGCTGTCAATTAGCTTAGTCATGGGTCTTTGCTGTGAAAGGTCTATGTAGAAACGGGAGCTGAGCATATTTCCATCAAAGAGAGACTACGTATTTACTCAATTCTGAAGTTCAGTCTGCTCTTCACCTATTTTATCTGCATGTTGAGGTAACTGTAGGTAAAGAGTGTGACTTGGGCATTTGGGCACCTTTTTATCTTTACTAAGACAAAATACCTACTGATAAATGAAGCCAGTGAGATCAGACACAACCTCAGTATTTTTTTTTTTTTTTGCAACATGGATTTTAAAAGTCTATTAAGCTGCTGTCTATTCCTTCTTATTTTTTCTAAGTCTATTTTCTCTGTAGAAACCACATATCATTCATATCAGAGCAGCTTCATAAAGCCTGACAGCACAGAGAGTTCATGAGTAAAAGTTACATGAACCTTCGTAAGTTGAAAGGACAATTAAATGATTGTTTTTAAATTTAAAAAAACAATACTTATTAAATGGCATATACCAAGTTGTGGTTTTTCTGAGAGACATTGAAAGACACACGTTGGACATCTTGAACCACCTCAACAAACATTTTCCTGTGTATCCTGACTTCCTGCTGTCAAGTCTCAAGTTATTGTCTGTACAACACCTTCTTAGAAACTTTCCCTTTGCTCTTCTAGGATAAAAAATCTTTTAAGCCGAAGAAAGGACCCAACAATATGCTTTTCAGCTTGGCAACTACAGCTGCAGTAAGATCAAGCTACAGCCTCTGTTTCTTGTACAAAAATATTTGTTTGGTTTTTTTCACTGTACTTTCTACCTGCTTGAATTGTAAAATAAATCTTGTTAGGTATGATTCTTAGCAAACGTAAATCGGTGTAACCCACTGAAGTCAGTGGAGCTCTGCCAGTTTTCAACCAGCTGAGTATTTTGGCATCTTGAGTCACGACTTCCTCCCTTGTTGAGGCAATCTTCACATTACTGTAATGAGGATATTACATTGGTATTAAATCCAAGTTGGAGTTCTCCCAGATCTCGCCTAAACTCCTAATAATATCCAAAAAAAGCAGTATTTAAAAATGTAATTTAAAGCTATTTTTGGAAGACCATTTTGAGACCGTTCCCAGACAGTATAAATATGTCTTGAAGGACACAAGGAGGAACTACATTTTAAACACGATTGATCTTACTGATAACAGAATTTACACTTAGATGTTACTAGTATTTGTGTTGATTCATACCACTAAAGTAGTAATTAACCACAACTAATCTAGAGGAAGAATGATCTGGAGTTAAAGATCTAAATGGAAAAATTAAAATCTGAGCTCAGTTCCTGGTTTGATCAGGATTCTCTTTGTGTGGCAAATACCAATTAGCAAGTACAGGTGCATCTATAAATTAAAGATCATGTTTCCTTTGTGAACCATAATAAACCTCAGCTCTGGCTGGCCTCTCTGTCTCCTACCCATATCCATTTTGTCTGTTTCTCCTATTCCGGCTACACTGGTTTACTGTGGATAAGGCTATGGATAAACGTAACCTCAATGTAGAACATCTAATATAATAGCATCCAGGCTTTCTTTTGCTATTTTGCTCACTACAGGCATTATATTGCCATCGTCATTGCTAATAAGAAAGAAAGTATGTGAAATGTCCCTTGGCATAAACATACTCGTATTTTCAGAAACGTAGCCACTCCTGAAGTAATTCACTAAATCAATTCCCAAATACTTCCTGTTTTTTAACACTATGTGGAATACTTATGTTATTGTGTATCTTTGTTATACAGATATTTTCTACTTTTTTACAGATTTTTCCTATTTCATATAGATATTGATCTCTACAGGTGTGCTCTTCACACTTCACTTGAGTTTAATGGTGGTTTAGATTTGAATTTTTTTATTCCTATGGAAGTACATATAAGTACATATACTCTAAGTTTTACATTCTCTCTGGTCAAAAGCTCTCCCAGTCTAAAATTAAATTAATTGACATTTCAGGCAGTATGTATTAATCAACATTTCAGCTCCTATGTATCTCCATGATGGCCAGAAGAAAATATTTCATAGTTCTCCAGAAGAGACCACTGTGCAGTATAATTTCCTGCAGCACAAAGATCCACAGACGTGCCAAATACATGTAACACTGATGAATCCTAAAATATACGGAAACACCATAAACTCGCATGGCACAGGAGCTAATTGAAGAAGCCCTGGTTTTTGAAGAACTAACTCACTCCAGCTGAGAACATAGCAGTTGTTTGAGAGCTATCTCGGTCAATTTAGGGATCTTCATAGAACACTCAATTTTTATGAAGGAGGCGTAGATTGCAAATTCAGCTTAATGAGTGGGACTTCCTTCCCTGTGTCCACGGAGAGGTTAACCCAACTGTGAAATGGTTATGATCTGTTACACGTCCTTGCTATGAGCTTTAACCTCATCACTTGGCCGAATTAAGACTGATTTTCCCAGGATAAAGACAGACATTTCTCCTACCATAAATCTGTCTGATTAAAGGACAGCTTTCCAACCCCACACACTCCGGTACTACAGCTATTACAGAAAGTCATGTTTATTATTCTAAAATAGGAGGGGGGAGGGGCAGAAAACCAAAACAAATATACTTCCTTTTTGAAAAACATCAAGACTACAGCCTTGGTCCAAACTCCAACTTTGGAGTTAGAAGAAGTAATAAGTCATAATCAAAGTTGAAAATTCAGCTTGACTGTTAAGTATTTTTAAATCTAAGCAACTGAAGGCAAGGTCTGTGAATAAAAGTGACAGGCATGAGCGCACGCTGTTTTTAATGTCTTGTAGCCTCCATTCTTCCAAGACTGTGGTTGATTTCAGAAGAGATCTTAATAGGTAGCAAGCAGGAAAAAGGATGTCATTCAAAAATGGGAAAGTGACACTAGCCTGTAAACAAGAGGACCGAGGGACAGACTGGATGGCTCACACCTCACAAGGCTTTGCATTGTCCCTTGCAGGGAAGAGCTAATTAAAACCTTGTGGCTAGAGAAAGACATCATGCAATTTAGGTCAAACAAACAGCTTTGATATAGAGGGATATTTTACACAGAAACATCCCCCTATCATGCTGTTAATCCTAGGATTACAAGCACATGTTGATCACCTTGTGGATACCCTCGGAGATAACTTATTATTTGCTTGAAGTGTGCTATAAATTTTGACTTTCAAAAAGAAACTTACCTACAGTATTCACAGACTAATGTTTTTTTTCTCAGCATGAATGTCACTGTGGTGTACTTTAAGTATAGCTGGCATTTAATATAATGCCGTACTTTAAGTATAGCATTACATATTATTATATTTGCCCAGCAGTTCTCATTTATAAGACTGTTTTAGTAGCTTGTAAGTTTGCTGAATGTTAACCACATAAACTAACATTTTTTCTCTGGGAAAAAAAGTGTGACAGCGTCAATCTCTTCGATTTTCATTATCTGTTTTACTGTGTGATCTTTACATGGAAATACCAGGGAAAATGGTTGAGACATTATCTCATTGTTTTGTTCAAGTTAGAAATTCTGTAACTCCTTTCCCTTTGAAATACTCTATTCCTCTGCACTGTAGATTAAAAACTCAACACCTGTGTTCAAAGATAGACTTTTTACTTGGTGTTTAATGAATTTCAGCCTGAAAAGCACCTGCAGGTCACTGCAGAGATTTTATCAGCTAAATCCCTGAGAATCTATATACAGGGGTGTTCAACCCAGGAAGCATCACTTCTAGAGAGCATTGCACTTCCTCTGCAGCTAAAGCTGAGACTTGCTGTGATGTCTCAGGTGATCTCCACACCCTTGTGGCCTAAGTAGTAGGAGAAAGAGGAGATGGAAACTGAACAAAGAACAAAGGGCAAGAGATTGGGATACCAGTGCAGGAGATAACAAAGTGGAAAGAATAAAGAGAGAAGAGACTGGAAGGGAAGGAGGAATAGAGAAAGCATAGAGGAGAAAACTGCAGGTGTGGGACTGAGAACTGAAAAGAGGGAGAAAGGTAAGAAGGAGGAAGAAAAATTCCTGTGTAAGAGAAGAGATGTAGTAGGAGTATTGGGAAAGGCTGACTGTGTAGAATGTTGTGGAAATGCTAAGGCAAACTAAAGAGTCCAGAGAGAGGTATGGAACCAGAAAAAGCTGAGGAGAGAGACCTTAAAGTAGGGATAAGAAGCCAATGTCAGACTGTCCAGGCAGCAATGGCAGAAACTTAGTCCAAAATTTAGCATATGTTGAGGAGAGATGAAAGATAGCTCACACAGCACAGAGGGAATGGAATGGGAAGCCCAGCATTGGCTCAGAGGTATGATGCTGAATGAGGAGAGAGTGAGAAAAAAAAAAACACGGGAAGTGCAGAAGAGAACAGATCATACCTACATCAGATAAGCAAAAAGGGCCCTGTCGCGGTTTGAGAAGGGGGGCATTTTCCCCCGTACCGAAAGGATGCGACGGACTGGTTTTGGCTGGGAATCCTGCCAAAACACACAGAAAACTTCTGATGCTCATTAAGAGTTTCGATAAGGGCTCTAATTGGGCGAGGAAACTGATAACACAAGCTACATATATATACAGACCTTTAGGCAGACCTTTAGGCAGACCTTTAGGCTTCTCGGCTGAACTCGGCAGCCGGCAGTCTGGACGCGGCCTGCTCGGGCCTAGCAGGCCTGGTTTGGGCAGAGCAGGTCCGTGGGAGGAGGTGCTCTCTGGTCCGAGTGCGGAAGTCCGAGAGAGGGAGGTGCTCTCTGCGTGTTGCTTTATGGCAGACCTGCAGGCTTTCGGCTCAACTCGGCAGCCGGCAGTCTGGACGCGGCCTGCTCGGGCCTAGCAGGCCTGGTTTGGGCAGAGCAGGTCCGTGGGAGGAGGTGCTCTCTGGTCCGAGTGCGGAAGTCCGAGAGAGGGAGGTGCTCTCTGCGTGTTGCTTTATAACCTTAACACGTAATAGTGCACCTGACCCTCTTTTAACCAATTAAATGTGGGGTTAAAGTACATGCAGGGAATGATTACCATTCGTTCATTAACCAAAACAAGGACGTTTCACCCCAAACCAGGACAGGCCCTTCCTCCTCTTATCAGAAACTCCTCACCAAAATCTGGAGGGAGATGTGATTTGCAAGGCTCATAGTTGTCTGTCAACAGATATATGTGAAATCTGCTTACAAAAACTCCCATCAGGGTTCCATGATGCATAAATCTTACAGTTCCTCAGAAAGCTCAAGCGACATTCATTTCTGTGCTGTTGAGAACCTATGCTAGAAACCCATGTGTATCAATATGATGTTAAATTGGAACAGCTGAATAAAAGTAGTTTTCATTCTCATCTACATTTCTCCTAGCCAAAAGCTGCATCATTTCAGGAAATGTGTATCAGAAAAATAGTGTCCCTTGTTAATAGAAAGCAAATTTTCCACTGTCATGAATGGTTGCTTCCTGGATACCATATTTGACAAACATACAAGACAAAAGTGCTTGCTTCAGGTGGAAGTGTCGCAACCACGGTAAGACTTATGCCTGATACTGCAAAGCTGATTAAATATTAGCAATGAGCAAGTGCTGCAACATTACAAGAGTGAACTGATGGATGTCTGTGTTATTCCCTTCTCTCTCAGTAAATACTGCAGAGTTTAATTTCCCAAAATCTTTTCACTATGTTGGGATGAAATGTTTGTAAAGCTTAGATAACGCACACCATTCACTTCACTTTCTAGTTATTGCAGTCTAAGGTGCGTCTTCTTACTCACCTCAGCAAGCTTGTCCACTCCGCTTGCAGTTCGTGCTAATGTTACGAGATCTTCTTGCATCTTATCTACCCATGATTTTATCCTACAGAAACCAGAAAGAAAAGAGAGACATCCAATCAGATGGATGGAACTGGCATACAATGGAACTTGTATACAATTACATAGCACAAGACGAGGGCATAAAGTCTGAATATGTTGATAAACTAAAATATAAAATGTACAAGACTTGGCTTTGTAAAAAATTAATAAGCTTAGAATGGATTAAAAAATATAAGCTACATACTGATGGTGTTCTCTTTCATTGCCTCAAATCTCAGACACTTGCTTTATTCTATCGTCTACTTTTCATCAGCTGGAGTTTGCCTGGTGCTCTCCAGGACAGATACTCTTTACATGCAAGTATATCATTGTAGCTCCCTCTTGTTGACAGGTAGCAAGGACTGTTGCAAATGCCATACAGCCTATCTTTTTTTTTTTTTTTTTTCCCAATAGAGTTTCTACCCAGTCTTGGTGGCTCAGTTCT
>NW_010424084.1:36389-52971 GCF_000710305.1 Buceros rhinoceros silvestris | reverse complement strand
TTTTTTTTTTTTTTTTTTTTCCCAATAGAGTCTCTACCCAGTCTTGATGGCTCAGTTCTTCTCATACACTTCTCTGTTGTGGCCACCACACCAAACCAGCTGTAAACCAAGCATGCCATCATATCTAATATTAGATGTAGTGAACATCACTGCAACAGAGCTGGTAAGCTGCCTGCCAGGACAACCTGCCTCACCTGCAATTCACTCCCAGCAATGCCCTTCCTGAAGTCCCTGAGGTCCATCTCCCAATAGAGAGCACAAGCGGAGAAAATCAGCAGCTGGAAGCAGGCTGACAAACTAGAATTAATCTTCTAGCCTGTAGCCCTTCTGCAGTCACTCCAAGGAAGCAGCATCAGGTCGGGCAGCAGCAGGCATAGGTGGCACAATTTGTTTCGGCAACATGGGCCTGCTCCTGGCTGCTGTTTTTCTCCAGGGAACAGGCAGCGATTTGCTGCTGTGCATGCTCAGCTCCCTGTGCCAGGTAAGCCTGGCTCTTTGGAAAAGCACTGGATCCAAAACAGTTTTTATGGTCCTGTGCCATGTCACGTTTTGTAGCAGGAAAGGAGCCGTGGTACAAGTTTATTCCAGAGAGGCCCAAGTCAGAAGGAGGATGTGTCACTTGCCTAGCCAGAACATCCAGCTTCTCCATCATATCACCCCTGTCATTGTCACAGCTCTCTGCTCTGAAACCTGGAACAGATACATACATGCTAGCCATTTCCTAGCTTAAATCTGATACCTGAGGAATAGCTACTTACATTATTCATGAATGTGGGAAAGACAGGAAAAAGAAAAACTCCTTTTTTGCTGCAATATGGAAAATTTGGAGGACTAAGAAAGAACATGGAGGACTGATTTTACTCCTTCTTTCCATGGTCATTAGTACATTTTTTATTAAACCACAATCAATACCTTAAAAAGACACAATCTCTATTATGGACTTGCAACTTGGCTACTTTTGTTAAAGGATCCTTCCTCATGCTTTAGAAAAAGAGCAGTAAGTCATTCAAAAGATTTAGGACTGTGACATCTAACATGAAGGACCTTCTGGCAGCCCCAAATAACAGCCCAAAATACCAGATAGGAATGGCAACTACCTAGTCAGGAAGGTACTGAGTTTTACAAAAGTGTCAGATTTAAGACAAATCCCTCTTCTCAATCGATAATGAGTCACTTCCCAATCAATACACTGTCTCTGATAAACCCTATTTGAATCCACAAGCAGAATCCTCTGACACAGTAAACAGGAACTGTTTGAAGATTCAGTTCAACATGCCTTCCAGGCCTTCACCAAAAAACCTGTAGCAGAAATTGAACTAGCAAGTTGTAACCATGCTTTCTCGTTAACCATAGCTTCTGCCAGTGATGTTACTGTTTTCATCCTCCCTCCAGCCCATGGTCTGGCTTGTTCAACACTCGTCTATAGTGTCATATCCTTTATTTTCTATGTTGTATTTTCCAAAATCTTTGGATAAAGAACAGCGATTTCATTCTGTCTGTACAGCTCTTCCATTATCTCCTCACTGGATTACAGATGTTTCAGACATATAAAAACTACGTCTTAAAACATTCCGATTTAAAGTCATGAAAAAGTTTTTGACAGAAATTATTTCACTACTCTCATCCATCACTGAGCGATTTTAATTTAACTAGTTCCCAGGAGCTAGAAGCTTTCAGAAGACTGTCTACCCTTTAAAATCTCTTCAGTGTACTTGATGAAGACTGACTTCTAGTCCAGATGGCAGAATGCTGATATAATTCCAAAATGTTGGCAAGAAGACTATACCGATTGAATGACTAAATAAGCCAAATCAATAATGCAAGAAGAGACCATATCACACAGGTTGTCATTATCTAGACTTCCCTTAACAATTTTTTTAGCTAGCAGGTATTTTTTATAATTTGGGCCAAACTTTTAAAAAGCCTTTTTTTTAAAAAGGACTGTAAATTCAGTGCATCTAAATAAAATAGTTCGAAAGCCTTCACAGGAGGGGTTCCACTGTATAAAATACTCAGCAGATTCTCCATGAGGAAAAAGGATACTCAGAAAATTGCAGAAGTTTTAAAAAACATGTAACATGGAATGTAAAAAAATGCTTACTGGGACAAACCTTTGGCTTTTAAAAAGAACTGATGAGTACTAGAAAAGTTGTTAAGAATTCTTAACAGTTGTTAAGAATTAAGAATGAGAAATACTAATCTCGTAGCTGATTAGTAACAAACTGCCAATAAATCAGTAAGAGCAAAGCTTCTCACTAGCAATAGAGCCTTTTAGTGGGAAACTCTAGGAGTGCATATTGGGAGGGATTGAGCAAGTGTCTGCATTGGAAACTTCACTAATACGTGATTTCCAGAGGCAGACCCTCCATATGGTGGCATGAAAAGAGGATTTACCTCACAGCGGGCCTACCTCTTGATATGTCCCCCACTCTCTTCACAAATCCTGGGAAAGTCAGGGAGGGGCAGCAGAATGAATAAAAAGACTGGAGACTCTGGAAGTTTGTCCTCCAAACTCAACTCTCTGCTGCAGGGCTTAACATCTCATTAAACCCTTACAAAACAAAGCATGGTCAGGGAAAGACCTGCAGATGGACGTGATGCTCTAACAGGATCCAAAAGCTCCTTTCATCCACTGGAACTGAGCAGCTCTTTCTCTAGATTTTTCTTGACACTTCTTACCCTCTGTGTTATTTGACCAATCTTCAGGCTATTTTACCATTCTTTGTGAATGCTTGCTGCAGCTCTTGAGACTCTTTGCTACCGATCTCTAAGCCAAATAAGAAGTAAGTCACTTCTCAAATAACTTGCCAAATAACAAGTAAATGTTGATGGTTTTCCATGGAGGATCAACAGAGGATAATAGGTGCAACAGGTCAACAGAGTCATGGTCTGTGTTTGCTTTCTCCTTTTGCATTCTATATCTCCAAGAGTACTCTTACTGCTTTATTTTTTTTGCTCACTCAGTCCTACATCTCTAACATGGCCAAATGAAAGTGAGGTATGTTGGGATTTAGGGACCAATCACATTTTCATTGAGTATTACAATTGATTCCATCATTGTTTTAATGCTCACAAGCCTTCCCCTCTATACTGTGCTTTCTAAAATCCAATGTAAAATAAATTAACTTCCTGGTTTAAATCTCCATAAAGCCTTTATATTATATAAACATCTGGTTCTGTACAGAGATCAGTTTGTTAAAAACCACCTCTTACGGTGTATTGTGTTTGCCATAGCTTTAAGTCCATCATTTGTATCTGTGAGAGCAGTAGCTCATAAATAAACTCATAAATACAAGTATGAACAAAACCAAAAAATTGCTGTCATCTTCCATTTTTGAACTATTTCTTTATTTCTGTGTGAAAGAATGAGATACATGAAAGGAGAAAAAGTTAAACCCATTACCCGAAACTGTTTTCAAAGCTTAAAATAAATTATTTAACACACTGAGGGGTTTTTTTATGTTCCATTTCAGTTATAAAAATTCTGGGTGTTATTTCTAAGAAGAGTCGATAGAAAAATCAGGGAGGATTGATTTTTAAATTGACTTTTTTTCATTTCCCAGTCTTTGTATTTTTACAGGATATATTGCTCTCATTCCTAAAAGGAAACTGGAAAGCTGAGAACATATGTTAATTATTTGGTTTGTTGATTAGTTAAACTTTAAATTTTGGAAGAAATTACCTTAAAAACATGAATTACTTATTTCTATTACTACTTGTAAATTAAATAAATATGGATAATTTTCCTCTTTAACTTGCAAAATTATTATTGACTTTTCAATAAAAATTTCTTACATATCATCTAGAATTCCTGCCTCCACACGATTAACCCACATCTTGTCTTCTGAAGCTAGTCACCCAGACTAGTTTTTGTCTTCTTTTTTTGCTTTAATTTGTGATTGAACTAGGCTTCTGCTTCAGTCAAAGGAAAAGGGCATCTCCAGAGCTGACCCATTCTATCCTCAGCCAGGTGAGCTGAACTTGGATTCCTAGTCCAGGTTCTCCAACACAACTGGACTACTTGACTTTTAGACAGATTAGGGTAGACAATATTAGTTTCTAAATTGGAATAGGAAGACAATCTTCATTCTAATATAATGTAAATTTTTCTTCTCAGCTGTAATTTAAATGACAATGCTTCTTCGAGTACTTACTGTATATTTACCTTAAAAGGTAATTTTATTATATATTCCTCTTAGCCTATTTGACCTTCTGTTCTGGAAACTGTCCTTTTCTTACTTGCCTGTACAACAGCTAGTACAGCAAGGTCCAACATAATAAAGAGTAGTAACTTCAGAAGGGTTTTTCTAGACTACTCTCAAAAGTACAAACGATAAACAACTCTGAGGAAGTTCAGCTTAATTACTCTTGCCTTCCCACAAGAATTCAAATAACACCATTACTATTATTTATAGTGTCTGACTCACATCTCAGTTCTCCCATCTTGCCAACAGACAAAAGTGTACATTTAAGATATTACATGCTTCTCGTGGAGTGTTTTTCACAAATGGACACAATCACATCCTATAACGTTCATGGGAAAAACTGGCAGAATGTTTAAAATACAGCTTTTTGAGTTTTTTTTTTCAGTTAAGGAGTTGTATTATCTCACTGTGGTTTTTGGTTTGTTTGGTTGTTTTTTTTGTTTTAATGTGTGTCTTTACAAAAATGAAACAAGAGCCTTTAGGCACTGAAATGCTTGTCTGGTGCTCCTTTTAACTGAAGCCTGTAGTGCAGTATCCATCTGACAGCTGCTCATGGTCAGAGTTTATTTAACAATTGGAAAGCTGTCACAGCAAACACGAAATGTGTTTCTTTACAAAAATGAAACAAGAGCCTTTAGGCACTGAAATGCTTGCCTGGTGCTCCTTTTAACTGAAGCCTGTAGTGCAGTATCCATCTGACAGCTGCTCATGGTCAGAGTTTATTTAACAATTGGAAAGCTGTCACAGCAAACACGAGCTCCCATGACTTAAAGAGGCAGCAGTCATTTTTTTCTGCAAGAAAAGCCTGTACAAAAGGTTAGTTTGTTCCTTAGTTATTAGTTATCAGTTTGGCACAAACATTGCAATGGATGTTCCACTGAAAGGTGATCACATTTTGCAGTACAATTGATTTTAACCCCCTTCTCCAACACACGGGTTTTCCCCATATCAAGCCATGACTAGACAAAAGGAGTGCTCACATGCCTTTCCACAGCACCTTCAGAGTGATCTGAATGATGAAGGGGACTGTCTGATTAAAGACAGACAGACACGGGTCATTTACTGGGGAATCGGAAGGTACAACCCCGCTGCTGCTGTCACCTGGACTGTGATCAGATTGATGAAGAAACTGTGAGAGCCATCCATCCACATTACACTATGAGCCAACCAGCTGTTTTGATACCATAGAAAGGGTTTTTTCTTTTCCATTTTTCTTCTTTTTCTTTTTTTTTAAAGGAGGATTTCCTATAGTCAGAGGTTTTTCACAGGGACACCACTAGTCACACTCCAACTAGAACTTAATACAGCAACTACTAGACTAAGAAATCTTTCTTTTGACTTCATTAAAACTTATATTTATGTTAAACCTGTATAACAAACTATACTTGCAGAACAGAGCACTGCTCAGTTACAAGGGTAAAAGAAACCCAAGAGATCTAGATGTAGGGCAGCCTGACTATAACCTTTTTTCTGCTGAAACTGATGCAATGTTTTTCTGCTGACTTTACGGAAATCAGATTTATGTAATTCTATGCCATAGCTTTGTAGACCACTCACACTAATTTAAGGTCCATTAGCTGACTTCTGCTTGTATAATGTCTTTTAATCTAAAGAGGCGGGCATAGAACTCAACTCTGCCAAATTAAGTCACTTGGTATGTTAGAGATCCACATCCAAGCATCCTCAGTTAAGATTACATTTTGCTCAAGTTTCTGAATAGTTCTTGTATACAAAAATAACAATTAATGAAAGCCAGAAGTAGAAAGCGGAAGAAGTGTTTCCAAAACAGGTCAATATTTATTAGATTATCAAAAAGGAAAAAATACGTAACACGTTGCTGCTAGTTCAATAGAAAAGTGGTGTTTGAAAAATGAAGATAAATGAGATCAGACTTAGAAACAGTGAGAGAGTATTTGTAGTTTTTTCAGGCTAACCCCACTTTATTTTCTTCCCTAGAAAAAGCTTCATTTTGAGGATCTGATGCTTTTTAGAAGATTTGCTGTCAGTGAAGAAGCAGTATTCTCAACCATTCTTTGTCACTCTTAGGCAACACTAAAGGGCAAACAGAAACTGTTATTGTAGTTTAGAGAAACCAAGTGAAAGAAGAACATATGTTACAATGGAGTTACTAACCTTCTACATAGAAATTAGCTGTGTTGCTGCATTTTTACCTCCTAACGTAAAACTGCTGAGTTTTAGCATCACTATGTATCTTGATGACCTCTTAAACTGACAGTTCTCATATTTTAGATACTTGGGCAGATGGATAGATTTATACAGAACCTGTCACTGCAAGGACTAATAAAGGCAGGTTTTGTGAAGTACCGAACAAATTGTCATAGCGTGCTAACATCCCATTGATTCTATATCAGGGAAAGAAAAGGGATGGATATGAAGAGACTGATCACTAAAATCCCATGGTTATCAGATCAAGCTCTTGAATCTCCACTGCATAGCCAGAAAATGAATAAAAAAGGGTTATATAATTTAGAACAAATTAAGGCAAAGTAGTCCGTATAAGCATTTGTGAACTTTCCAGATCTTACTATAGGATTTGTAACAGTCCAATTAGATGCCACAGAGTGGAGGTAGAAATTCATCACCTAGAGACATATTAACCTCATTCTATAACTCTTATAGTTATGAACCCCTCAGCCCTCCAATAGTCCTTTTTCTGGTTGTTTTTTGTTTCGTTTTGTTTTGTTTTTTGAAATTTACTAATGAACTTGTGAAGGTATGACAGCTTACAACTATAGTATGAATACAGTGTATAGTAAATAGCAATTTGCAAGAAAGTTAAGGATTTGGAAATTTAAGTGAAAAGGGGTGTATGCTGCAAGTGTTGGGAGATCCCACTTCATTCCAGTGCAATAACGATAAGGGCATGTATACTTACTGCCAGCTATTTGTTGAAAAACATATCACACAGTTTTTTATAAATGTTTGGAAGATTTTCAGTGTCATAAAAGCAAAGCATGGATTAATTAATGACTTTTAGCTACTGCACTGAGTGAGGAAAACAGGGAACCTACGCCGCCTCTGTGGGTGGAAATGGATGTACAAAATGTATTATCAACTCCATAGACAAAGTTATTTCCTCTGTTGGCAAGAAGAAAAAATAGCACTTTGTTTCTTTGCCCAATTTTACTGTTTTATCTGCCAAAATGTGACAAGCTGCTGGTCATTCAGTCTGCGAGGACTTCCCGGATATAAGACAGCCCCAAAGGCTGGAGGGACCCTCTTGCTCTTTACTTTTTTCAAAGTGTCCAACCCTTGCTTGGAATAGTTATTTCACATGTGTCAAATGGGAACATTTGGGGAGTAAGACATAATTTCTGTCATATCTGTCATTCTGTAGAAAGGGTCAATGTGGACAGAAAACTCCTCAGGAACACTTCGTTTTTAGGAGCAGACATATTAATGCTTAGACTTGGGATTTTCTAGCTCTTATTTCACATGTTTAAGCCATCCAGACACAGAAGCTATTACGATTTTCCAATGCTTCTCCAAACACTCCTTCTCTGTATAAACCTGGTTCCTCTCAGTCATAACCTTCACAGAACAAGCACACAGGAGCCCTCACTAATGACTGCTCTACCAACTGCTCTTTCAAGGAATCCCTCTGTACCACACATAAATGGGGAACTAGGAACCCAGCATTGATACAGACAGAAAGATGAAGTCAGTGCAAGTCAATGGTTCATGGCAAGTGAAGGGCACATCTGTTTCACTCCAGTAATAACCTAGCAAATGGTTTGCTGTTTTAATATTGAGTCCCAGCGGACCACGAAGGGAGTGAGCAAGACACTGCACAGTGTTTAGTTTCCAGCCGGGGCTAAACCACTACACAGTGGCAGGTTCAGTTGCCAGCTCTGGTCGGCACCATGAGCTGCACAGTGCTTGCCCCAGCAAGCCTAGAAAAGCAGAAAGTTTCCTCCACCCTCACCCATGAATTCCAGGCCCAACTAACTCCTCCAGCCTGATATCTCTTTTGTAGCCCTGGAGCACAGCTTGAATGGCTGCTTTGCTCTCACCTTCCAACAAAACCCAGTCACCACTGCTCACTCACACTGAAATACGCTCTCCGCACCTTTCAGTTCAGTTCTTTGCCTGTAACTGCACTTCCCACTTTATCAAGTGGTGTGGTAGATTCTCCAGAGCATCCAGTTGTTAAACAGAAGCAACCAAGTAATTCCTTAGATACGGTGTTCGCTTTCAGGAACCAGGGCCGAGACATGGTCATGCTATTTTATAAGCTCGCTCAGTATAAACCAAGTGGCTGACAGGTGTTTAACCACACAAGTACATAATTACACTTCTGCTTCACAAATATTTCCCCTCGCTTTGCCAAAAGTGTTGTCTTGGAGTTTAAAGCTCCCTAGTAAATAACATGAAAAATATCCTCTAATGGAAATTAGTGTTGCACAAACAAATCATTTAATAATTTAAGATCAATCTTTAATATAAGCCTGACATAGAATCATCTGCAAAATTACTATCTGCTGTAGAAAGAACTCCTTAAAAATTATGTTTAATTATCAAAAGTTGTAGTGCTAAAACAGTTTAATAGAGAAGGCATAACAAATTTTCAGCTCAGATGACTGTCAGTAGTCCTCAGATATGGGTTGTGGCTCTTACAATCAGACACACATCTAGTATCAGTTATTGCTTAGAACTGAAAAAACAAACACTCAGCAATCTAGTTATCATCTCTGTGGCTGAGAAATAAAAAATCAAAATGAAGACCCCCTAATTTGCTTCTGACCTGTCTAGATGAAAAACTATCATTTTGTTTTAAATTGCAATGGTCTAACACATGGCCTAGCATATAGATGTCACGGAGGAGCTGCCACCAGAGAGATCTCGATGTATCTGCCCCCACTGGAGTTCCCCAGAATAGTATCTGAGATGCCTCTTGTCCTCTCTTTGCTTCCCCTCTGATAACTAGTATTTAAAGAGTGTCCAATGCCATCTGGACTAAATTCATCACTCTAGTACAAATACAGATGCATCACTAAAACCATACCTTCGATTTGGTAAATAGGAGACCGAAACTGAATCTCACATACATCACTACAGTTACTGTAGTACTGCAGCAAGGGGACCTGGTCCCTATGCGAAGTAATATGTAAATGCTGCTATTTTTTGATGGTTTTACATTATACAGAAAGTCTGTTAATGGTATAATGCCTTTGAGAATAAAAAAGCATGTCTTAAAAAAATGATTGGAAAATATATCTTAGTATAATGGAACTTCACAAAGTGCTTAACTGCACAATTTTCTTAAGGCGTTTCAGGCAAAAAATTATTTTATCAGTTGTGTTTAACATATCACACTCATACTTTAACCGTAATTTATATTGAAATTACTTTTTCTCCAAACTAATAAGCATTACATTTTAGTATCAGGAAAAAAAGTATAAGGAAATTAAAATATGGCATATCAGATACCAGTAAAGACGAGATTAAAGGAAAAATGAGTTTCATACAAACCAGAAACATAATCAGAAATTTACTTATGCACATTCATCCACATGTGTGTAGACCAATTCAACTCAGTGAGAGTTTCATCTGAGCCACCCAATTTTTGTCATTACCATTGCAGTATCACGTTTTCATGCACCTAGAATGCAGGAGGTACACATATGGACTGGACTTGTGTGCTCCAGACTGAATAAACCATATGGGCCATCATGACAAGACACATATTTATCTCCTTACAGCAGGCGATTAGTTTGATCTGCTGACTGCAGCAGGACATTTACCTTTTTTCATAATATACGTAAAGAAACCATAGCCTCTGGGTATAACTGTGTGAAAATAGAGACTACATAATGTCTACATAATGCAGCAACAGAATATCACTGTGCCATGAGATGGTATGATCACACTGTATTCAAAGCCTGCCTCAGCCTCACAAAGAAATACAGGATCAAACATTAGATTGAAAAAAACCTTACTAAAGTAATATAAAATATATCATCATTTTAAAAATTATCTATCCTTTACTGTATGCAGAGTAACCTTTTTTTGGATTAGGCTATGCAATATTGCATGTTTATACTTAACAAGAATGCCAAGATAAGCTTTCAGAGAAATGACCACATGCCCGTTTCATTTTGTCCACATCTACAATTCGGAGGAAGTGAACAAAATTTCCCTTGAGTTTAGCAAGATATGGATACGTTCTTAAACCAGCATATCTCGCAGTCCTTCAGAGAACTGAGGTATAAATCAGCACCCATGGTTTTCTGTTGGGTTTTGGGTTTTGGTTTTTGGGTTTTTTTTGATGAGAAAGATGGGTATTGAAGTACTTCACCTCTGATAGAATATATTAGGTAAGTGCAACTAAGGCAATGACGCTGCATCGGCAGGAAGCTCCACTGCTCACTTGTCTGTATTTATCTACTTGTCTGATGTGGGTTTTGATTGTAGCAGCACAAGTCCAACACACAGGACTGGCACTAGCACCAGAAAATAACTGTTGTACCCTGTGCCAGAGGCTTTGCTGCACCAAGGGACGTGAGCAGGTGAGTAATTCCACTATGACGGTGGCACTAGTCACATCGTTTGAGTACATAGCTGAACTGGGAGTCTGCACTCAGGAACTGTACAGCAAGTCTACCTTTTCTGGGTTTGCCACGTGCCTAAATGTAAAAGTTAAATGTAAAAATAGAGGGCTGCTTAAAGATAAGCAGGTGTTTATGCACACTGAAAGACAGAGCTTGATTGCAGAGGAAGAGTCTTCCTTATAACTCCATATGAAATTATTATTATTAAAAAGATACATTATTTATAACAGCCATTTAATATGAAACTCATTTTGAAAATATTCTCTCAGCATTTAAGCACTGAAAAGAGCAACAAAGATTGGCCAAAAAAAGTCCAGGGTTCTTTTACACGACAATGAGCTGTTTGCTGCCAAGCTTCGAATTTTATAACCTCTTCTCACATGCAGTTTCCTGTGATGTCGATCCTTCTTGTTTAATAATGACAAGGATTCATAAATAAAACATGTTATATCAGATAGCAGAATGCCACCTTCTGATAAGCTCACGTAGTCTAAGAAAAAGAAAAAACATGACTCCAACTATACTCCATCAATGTAATACGGCTCTTCTTCTAATTTATGCTATTTTTTCCAAATTATTATATACTTAAAGAAATTTTTGTTGTACACTGTACTCCAAAGAATATTACTTGAAACCTGCACATCCAAATTAGTCAGCTGTTTCATTTGCAAATATATTCTTCCTTTCAAAGTCTGACTTCCAATGTGCAAAGCTGTCACCTCCCTAATGTGCCACTGTTATGGCATGTATAGTAACAGCATTTCTAGCAATGAAGAGACATTTTTTTGGAAAGACCTGAACAGACTCCATCTTCTCAACGACAGGCACTATCTGTGTTCAGTGCTGCCATTTAAAACAAAAAGTTAAATACTGCGACAAAAGATGCAAAAGATGTAAAGCAGAGATTCTTGTATAAGCAAGACTGGCACAGAATATTAAGCTTCTAAAGAAATTAACATCAAAATTAGCATAGTCAAGCTGTCTTTAAATTCTTTCTACTTCACAAAGTCACGCTGCATTACACAGAGGTTTTGCTAAAGGCGCAGCTGGCATGTTGTGGTTCCTGGGATGCAAATGCATATTAATGACTATTTGAAAAGGATAATTGTATACGAGAAAATAATCAATGCATTATCTTCCCCCTGTTCAAGAGGTTATTAATCTGTTCCTACACACACTGCAGTTTTCTGTCTTGAAAACAGTTTTGAAAACTGATCATTACAATATGAGGTCCAAGTTCATGAACTCTTTGTACATTAGCAAGCCTCATGGAGGGCAAGGCTCCTGATCACAGGATCAGGACAGTGTCTGCCCAGGCTGGTGAAGGTGGACTTTAGATATATTAAAATCATGACTAAGATCCTCCAGGGAGTTAAAAAGACCATCTGTCTATCAGAAATGCTAGCATACTGTAAACTACCAGAAAAAAATCAATGCAATTACCCTGTAAAGAACCAGCAGCAACCAAAACCATATTTCAATCTTCCACTTAACAAAATTAACCTTTTGAAATGGCTAGTGTCAGGCTTCACAGGCCAGCCCAGTCATGAACAGCCGTGCAGGTTTTCTGTTTCTGTTGTAATCCTCCAACAGTGATATATAGTATTATTCTTAAATCTGCAGAAACTGGAGATTGAAGGATAATGCTACATGTCATTACTGGCGTGATACAAAGGTGTCAGCTTCATTCTTTTTTAAAAAAGGAACTCTTACAGATAGCTCGCAAATTACTTACACAAACCTTAGCAAAATAAGAGTACATGCTCTTGATGTTTGGGCTTCACTACTGAAAGCCTGTTTGAGGAAACTGCAAGTGTTTTGATTCAGAAAGCTCAGGCACAGAAATGGTTTCCAACTGCTCACAGGAGGCCAAAGGGCTGTAAGGGTCAGTTCACAGTAAAGCTGAACAAGAATGACATTAAATGTAATGCAGTTTTAAAACAATGTCACGTCTCAAAGAGGCTTCGCTCTCCTTTCTCAGGCTGGGGTAAATGCTCTAAGGTCAGGAGGACACATCTCTTGTCAGTGTATTCAATGCACATTAAAAAGACAGGCTATCAAGGAAGACTCTGACATCTACTTGGGAGCCAACCCCCACCCCCTTCCACTTGTACCCTTCCCCAATTTCAACACAATCTCTAATTATGCATCAAAACAGTGCAACATAATTGATGTAGTAGTCATTACCAGGAATTACCCACTCTCCTATCAAATCAGAGTGTACAGAAAGGGCTATGTTTGAAATGGGTGAACTTAATTGCCCAATGGTCCCCAAGAGGGATGTACAAATAGATCAAGACATCACACGCACAGCTGATCTCAGCTCTGACACAAGCTTTTTGTCACTCCCTCATCCATCTTTGCTTACTAGGGTTAATGGTGGCTGGAGTCAACACCAGACAATTTAATAAATAAGAGCATTGGATGTGTTTCAAATGAAGCATATCAGAACATAGGATTTAGTGACATTTTGATTAAAGGTCCATACATAGAGAAGGCTTTTGATGAGGCAGCTGCTTAAAAGACGATCTATTTGAGTAAAAACAGAGCAGGGTAGCTGGTATCCCTTGGCAATTTACTGTGAAACATTTGTTTGCTTCACAACAATCTGATTCACAATCTTTGCACTTGCATGGTTGGTTGGTTGATTAAATCAGTATCTCTAGCAGTCATTACTGTGAGCAAAGAAAAAACAGTTGATTGCTAAAATAACGCCCCTCTGTGTTATGCAAAATAGATAAATCACAATAGTGCGTTCAATTTCCTTTTCCAGCACCTCATTCTCTGTTTCCATTTCCCAGTATAAAGTACTGGGGGTTTATGTTACAGAGTTATAAATAGTATTTAATCAAGAAAAGTGTTAATACAGAGTGGTGGTGACAGCTGTTCTGAACGGAGTGCACCACCAACAGTTTAATAAACAATTGCAGATTCACTGATATTGATCTAGGACAGGATTGATTTCCTTAAGAAAGAAAGAAAGGAAGAAAGAGAGAAAGAAAGAGAGAAAGAGAGAAAGAAAGAAAGAGAGAAAGAAAGAAAAGAAAAAATAAAAGAAAGAAAAGAAAGAGAGAAAGAAAAGAAAGCAAAGAAAGAAGGAAAGAAAGAGAAAGAAGGGTATTCAAATAGAAGCAATGGTAATTTGAATAGGATCATTCAAATAACACAAGCCATTCTCCACCTCAGGCTGTGTCTCCCTATGCTGTGCTCTGCACTGTGACAAGTAAAGAGATGCCTTGGTTCCAATCTGGGCTATCATAGTGACTACAGGGTATTGAAAATGCACAGATATGAAGTATTCAGGAAACAGAAAAGAGGAAAATAAGAAAGAGCCTGGCAAGCAGGGAAAATGCCAGCTCTGGAGGGTCATGCTGCATTATTTAGGCCTGGATGGGTGTCAGTAAGCGAAGAGGGCAATAGCTGGCAGGGACAGAAAGTGGAAATGAAGGGACAGGTCTTATACTGCAAGAAACTGCAGGAACTCTAAGATAGAATTGCTTAATTCAGATAAATCTCTTAGAATTAGAGCACTTCAACTTTTTAAAAAAATTATTTTATTTATAAAATGCTACCCTAGGCAGTTTCCAAATTGCTCAGTGAAAAGGCTGTCGATATCATTAGAGAAAGATGAAGGACCCTTTTAAACTATGTGCAGTTTCTTCATTTCTCTTCATTGTCATGACTGTAATACAATTTTGCTGTGACAACATACAAGATTCCAAGGATACACTGAATGCCTCAACAGCTCTGAATATGTAACGTTCCCCAGATGGAAGGGGAGGCAAAAACTTTAGTACAGCTGTGTTCTCATGTTCACCATAAAGATAGACCTGAAACAGTAGAGCCATACCTTTGCCAGACACTCATTCACTGAGTGTCACAATATGTACAATTTTCTTCTTCGTATTTTTCATAATTTTCTTATTTTTGCTGCATCTGACATGTTAGGCTACTAACTATATTGCCGTTCTTTCTTGCCTATTCCACTGCGTGTATGTTTAAACAAGTTTCACAGCATGGTAGGGTGCATGCCATTAGCTTATTTCAAAATAATCTGTCACACAGAGGTATTTCTAATGAGTTAGTAGTACCTGAAACACCTTGCACAACAGGTAACTCAAATAAAAGTGCCTGCAGCAAGCACTAAGCAATTGTCCAAGTTTTGTCAAAGACTCTAGTCAGATTGTACAGAAATGTCAGATTGTAAAGATGAGTCTTCTCCAGATTAAAAAAATAATAATAATTATTACACTGCAACCATGAAGTCAGCTTTAAATGTAATGCCTGCCCCATGGCCCATCTCTTACATCCAACTTACTGATTAATGCTTCAGGGGTGCATTGGAAGATCCTAGATTGTCTTTCTCTGTAGATTACAGGCATCTTATCAGATGAATATAGCAGATGAGATCCAAGCAGGACCAGATTCTTAAGTGTGATTTGAATGATCACAACCTGATCAACATCCTTTGAGCCATTTCCCTGTGCCAAGAAGTAAGTTTCACGGCATTGAGTCTTTAATGAATACACATAGTTGTATTTCCCACCCTCAACCATCTTCACCAAGTTCTTGTTTATTTAAGAAGCTGTTAAAGGACTACATTTAGAAATCATGACTCTGGCTTCAAATACAAGAGTGTGGTTTGAAATGTATTTATGCTTAAGCATAATATTCAGAATCATTTTATTTTACCTTGGCTTTATATGGGTTATTTGAGAAAGCTTGAAATGACCCTTTAAGTATTAGCCCAGCTTCAGGCAACAAACCCCTTCACTGATTTTGTTGTTTGAAAGCTCAGTAACAGGCAGGTGCTTTACTTGTAGATAGTCAAAGGAAGTTTATCTGGCACTAATTATGAGTGGTTGGATTGACCCATACACCTTTAGTGCTCAGATACCTGATTAACTCTAGACAGAGACTACATCTTTACTGTAACTTTACACAGTGCTAGTGCTTGGGAGTACAAATGAAGTGGCAGAATGTCTTCCTAGTACAAACCTGGGATACTTTTCAGTGCCTAAAGGATCTATGTACTCAACTTCCATCACATTAATGACAATCTGAGGGGTATTTGTGTGATCTCTTTAGGTTCTCACTATAGGTTTTCTAAATTGCCTCTTTGGAAGATTCTGCCTCTTAACATGGACTGCGTGAGGAAGTCAAGTGTCTGAACAGGGCTGTCTGAGCTACACTTAAGGTTTGTATCCAGGGGGAAATAGCACAGGACCTTTCACAGGTGTCTAAATCCCCACAAATGTTTAGCAAAAGAAAACATTCCTCCACTAACGTGTCAACCTGCCTCTCAACAAAATCTCCATCTTAAATTCAAGTGAGTTTGAGAATGGGCCCATCTACCACATCTACAAACAACCACTTCTGTGGGTACCTAAGAAGATAAACAAAGACAAAAACATCTGACCACCCTCCATTTGCAAATTAGCATGTGCTTTTTTCTACTAGCAATCATGATTGTTGAAGCTATCTGGAAAGCATTCTGAGATCAACTGATGTTTAAAAGGCCCTTAGCACACAACAAAGCAGCACAATAAAAATTCAATCCATTTGTACCCCTTTCTAAACATGTCACTGAAACACAATCTCTTTTCATTTAAAATAGAGTGCAGTGCTATGCGGGATCTGTTGCCTGCAGTACAACTGATGATACTTTAGATAAGAAGGATGAGATAGCTTTCGGTCTTACAAAGGTAACAGACCACTTTAATGAAAGTTTAGAATTTGTGTTTAATATTTAATCAACTTAATACTTTGATTTATGTAGGCTACGGTATGTCCTCCAAGGGAAAG
>NW_010424084.1:0-36294 GCF_000710305.1 Buceros rhinoceros silvestris | reverse complement strand
GGGAAAGAGGAGAGTACTTTCACGGAAGAGCATTTGGGGAGAAAAATGTTGACATTTCTACACAAGTTAGGCTCCTAATTGTGTATAAATCTTTTATAGTTCTTCTGTTTCTCTGAATAAATCATATTGCAAAAATCGTATTGCAAACACAAAATCAGACATTTCTAAACTATGGTTTATTATGAGCACTCATAAAATATAACTTCTTCTCATTTACCGTACAAAACCAGGACTAGTATCAGGCACTGGATGAAGCATTAATGCACACACAACACACGTCTATCATTCTATGTTCTTCAACACTGTGGAGATCTTAAAAGCAGTTCTTGATAAAATAAAACAAAAGAGAGGCAAAACAACGATGTGCCATGAAAAGGCCAAAAAAGAAGAGAGTAATAGATTTATGCACAAAAGTCATTAAATTCCTAATGAAAATGTCAGATTTGAACATCTACATCCTAAGAATGTAGTGTTAGTTGAGATGAAAGGTCTGTGTTATAAACTCAAATATACAAGGGTTTCCTCTATACACACTCTCTTTTTAAAGTATACTACATAATGAGACATTGAAAATGCATGTCCAAATGTACTGTAAAAGTATCTGATGGCTATCAGCTTTCCCGTGTAAGCAAGGTATTGGCAGCTCCATTACTGTACTCTTGACAACCACTAAATACAAAATAATCAAGCAGCATGTTCTGGACTAGTAAACTGTAAAGCCTGTTGCTATTCCCTGTCATGATACAATTGCAGTACACCCTATTCTCCACTTCTGATGGCATACTTTGAAATTTCTCCACCTAAAATTGTATATCCCTTAGCAAGTGCACCCTTCCTGCATTGACTTTTGACTTATACCATCTCCTTTTAAATGCCAATCCAAAAAGCGTGTCTGCACAAGAGGAGTCACATCATCATTCACACAGTCCATTGGTAGTGGTCTTGGGGAGGGAAAGTGGGCAGATTGATTTTGTTCCCACAAGAAAAAAGTAAATGACCTATGAAATGTGAAGCTGACCTTTTATTTGTTATCAGTCATCCGGACAAGTAAAAGGGACCACCCTCTTTGTTATGCTTATTGGCCTTTTGTCAACACTACATGGTCCAAACTGGTATTTCCTGAAAGGCTAAACGAATTACAAGTGACCTAGGAAATCATAAAGAAAATCATGGCAGAACCATGAAAAGAATCATCATCCTTGTGATGGGTTCTCTAGACTTTTGGGCAAGAAATCATGATCATAAATGGCTTAGTCTTGCAAACCTCTAACGTCTCAACCCCGTAATATTGAGAAAGAAGCAGCAAGCAAAACCATCCAGAGCAGCTGTATCTCTCCACATCCACTCAAATGCTCAGCACGCACTTGGTGCAGTAAAATAGGTATCTTACTCCACATTATTTTGCAGTACTTTTATGCGGGTAAAAGTTTATTTCTTTTAGCAACTTCCAGTGATATGGCAATACAGAAATCAAGTCCTACTACTTTTCCAGTGTGAAAAAATGACATCAACCAACAAGACATTCAAAATTTCAAAAGAAAAGCAAACAAACAGCTTTGTATGTGGCTATAGTTAAATGATGAGCCATTACTTCTTTCTAAAGCTGACTGATAATGGATTAAGAGAGAAGCTACCTGCTCCATTCCAAGCTTGCCTTTCCCACAGCATGAGACAACCACTGAATGCCAACCAAGTGTCATGTCTCGTTTAGGCACTCCAGGCCAGAGAGTCTCATGGACTGCTCGCAACTGATTCCTCCAGAGCTCTGTCTACTCACACCTCCTCCAGGGAAATACTACTCACCTTGCACAGCCGTAAAATTTAACACTGGATTTCTCAAACAGGGCTTTTTTTATACGTGGCACCATGCTAGGAAGCCTGACAATAGGTCAAGTGCAGAGGTTAGCTGTCTTGTAGCTTGTATCCAAGGAATCCAAACTATGGCTCTATTTTATTCACGTTTACCAAGTTCCTCATGCATCAGATCACACATTCTTCCAGTACTTCTCATCTTCTATCATATACATACCATTTAGTTCATTGTTTTAGCCATATGCTAAACACACTCTCAAGCGCTAGTTACTAGGAAACAGCACGTGTTTTGCTTGAGCTATGTATTTCTAAATGCCTATGTAAATGTTTCTTGGTCTGCACATCTCCAGCTACAGGTGGTTTGTGGTGACTTCTGTTACTCCTTTGATAGTCACTTCTGTGACTATGCACAGCCTACTCCATAGTTAAGTGTTTGGCTGCTTAATCAGCCGTAGACTCAAGCTCCCATTACTTAAGGGACATGCATATATTAGACTTAGTATTTTTCAGGCTCATGTAACACTGCTTTAGCCTTAAGCAAAGGAAAAATGGATGCTATGACAGGTTCCTCTTAGCTAAATTCTATTAATCCAGTAAAACTCTTACTGCTAATAATTTCACTAAGGACTTAAATGATTCTTCTCACTGAACTCAATTAAGCCTATCTAAACAGAAGAAAAAGGAATCACCAGTAGGTATTTCAAGAAGTTATTTTTATTTTTTAAAAAATTATTTTGAAAAGGTTAAAGCAAATTTACATGTGTGCTCTAGACAAAACCTGACCATTGTAATCCTTCCTAAAAAACTGCTTTAAACAAAGTGAAAAGAAGAAAAATAACAAGAAAAAAAAAGGTACTAGAGAAACACAAAGCTGTTGCTAAAAGAAAGCATATAATCTTTGTGTTGTCTGTAGTGTATTTTATTTTCACGTAGCTCTGTTTTGAAAAGATGCTGAGCAGCTATAAAACATTTTCACTGACTGTCCACTTTTATTGGTTACCTACCATCTTCACGAGCATGATTACTTCCATGACTCTATATTATCAATTACTTTAAGTAAAAAGCCACTCTAAGTCATGACACAAACACATTAAAATTGCATCACTTAATAAGGAAGCAGCTTGAGAAAAATCACAGCACATACCTAAAATATTCAGCATGGTCTTTGGATGTTAGCACTAAACAGCCAGAATTCCTTGCCACAGAGTGAATGCTTTACAGCATGGAGTAATGGCATCCGTAAATATGAAGCATGACATGCTGGAAGCGTCTGAACAACATAATTGCAGCTTCTACTTGATATTCTTTGGGGAAATTTGATGAGCTCCAGTTTCAGTACCACAATGAAAAATTGATACTTTAAGAATGGACAGGGGAATGAAATAATGAAGTAATGAAAGAAAAGACTTCAGGGGACTTGCCTTTTTGCTTCTTTATGGTGAGCCTCCTCCTCTACAAACAGCAAGTGTCTGCTATAAATGATAAATCTCTTTAAACCATAACAATTTCAAAGAAATACAAAGTAGAGGGATGGAAGGAGGAATGGCTATAAAATCTTGCTGGGCTTTTTCATCACTTTCAAAATGTTCACTAATGCCAGTAATGTCAAGATTTTCCCAAGGAAAACAGTGGAGTTAGTTAGAAAAATGTCCTGAAGAACGTAACTGAAGCAGAAGCTACGTTCACATTAGCAAACACTGTGGTCCTTCAGGAGCAAATCTAGGGAGCAGAGCAGTTACGCTGAGGATCAAAAGCCCAAACCAGGTGCACCTGGGGCATTTTACTTTGGACTTCATTATTGTTTGGTCCTGTGGATTGAACGCCTGTGAGCAGTTAGAGATTGTTAGTTACACCCTTGAAGCACAACTTTGAGTTAATCTTCTCCTGGAATAAAATCTGAATGCCTCAAGATCACTCTGCAGCATGAATCCAATGTGTACATTCCTGATCTGAAAAAAAATACTAAACACACCAGAATCTAAAGCTAAACTTATTAAGCTTTTGCAATAATGTTTATTTTCTTTCTCAGGCACTAGAATTTCCAACACTATTCCGTCAGACCTTTGTTTTTTAAACTGAGACCACAGTAAAATAGCTTGCAACATAAAGATTGGATTTTTATGCTCATTTTATCCCTTTATGACTCATTTTCATAATGATGGCCTTCAATGCAATCATTCCGTCAAATAATAAGTAAATCAAAATGCATTCAACTACTGGTATGAACATGAAGGATCAGAAAGGTTTGTCTCAAGGGCCAGGACTGCTGTCTAGTTCACTCACATGATAGTTGGGGATAAGGGTGCATTGCCTATTCTGTCAATACATGAAGAACTATGAAAATAATTTTACAGCTCATATTCTTAATACTTATTATAGATCTAAAAGGGAAAGTTCACTTATGTAGGTGTTTATATAGATGGTTAATTTGTTCTTTTTATTGGCCTGTATATGTGGAGTATACGTTACCCTTAGATTCCTTTCCTTTCTCAACGTCCTCCTTGAACTGAAAGGCTTAAAACGGGTGCTGTATTCCAGGTGCAACCTCACTGCTGCTGCCAGAGCGATGGAGCTTACAGTACGAGTGGGTTACAGGAGGAGTTTCAGTTTTCCAGTTACAGCTGTGGTGCACTTGGGCATCAGGACTGTGCCCATGTACACATCCAGTGTCCTAGGGCCAGTAATTCCCTGAGCAGGCCAGGAACTCCTGTACAGACAAGACCATGGACTTAGATCTGAGTCAAAGGACTTACTTCAGCCACCTCCACAGCAAAGTCACTAACTGGTCTAACTGGTACAGGAGCTTTCCAAGAATTTTGGCCAGTCCTGAAGATTCTCCCAGGAAGCTCCTGCTGTACCTGGGGTGATGTGGACCTCTCACTGAATTGATCAACAGCCTTTGGGGTGAATCTGGCCAGATGCTCTCCTAAGTGGTCTTTGCTGCAAGATTAACTGAATTGTACATTGATAAGTTATTTTTCAATATTCAGCAGAAACTGGTCCTGCAGGTGAAAGCGTGGTCATGTAGGACAGCCTCTTGTACATAAATAAGACAGTTAGAGGATGTCTTGTATGTTCTTTAAGATAATTTATAGTAATGGATCACATTTGTACTTAAATGATCATGTAGCCACTGTATACAAGAATTCAGCAGAAAAGTGGTCATTACGAAATTATAAAATACTTCTTACAGTTGCTTTTTCAAAGGTATTTTAAATGTAATGCAATTATATGCCGAAAAATACTTTGAATTTTAACTTTCAGTAACAAACAAAAAAACAAAAACAACAACAACAAAAAAAACCCCACACAAGGTGTGTTACTATTTTCACATCAGTTTTAAACAGGTCTCCTGGTTCTTTAAATGCATGCATATGTGCATATGTGTGTATATGTAAATATCTGTATATACACACAAACATAACTTTCCACAGAAATCTTTTGCAATGATTCATGAATACATCAAATAATTCATTCCAAATACATTTTAGCAGTAACAGAAAAATGTAATTTTTACACTTTGAAATCATAATTATTATGAAATTGTTTAGAAATAAACATTATAAACATTAGTAGTTAATGAATATAGCTCCACTACTTTTCACTGCCTAATCGCTTTTAATAGAAAAGTTCTTTTCTACTCTCATATTAAAAGGTATTTAGCGAATTAATGACTTTATTTGGTTTTAACGTGTGTAGACTCACTGCTGTAAACAAAGCCCTATGAACACAGGGAGGGGGGGAGGAGATTTACATAGACATACCTTTCACACATCACTCCGTCAGAGAATAAGGATCTGATTTTTTTGTATTACAGTGATAAAAATCCATTTTAGTATTTCCCTACCCTTAACTTAGTCTGTAATCCTGCAAACTCTTCTGCGTAAGAAGCCTTGCATGTCTGCATCAAAACTACAAAAGATAACAAGGAAAATTAACTCGCGCCTTTTCATGTGGAACTGACTACAGAACTACTGATTCAATCTACAATTAATAGAGCAAAGAAGAGCAGGTAGGTAGGTCAGCATCACATTCCCTGCACAAGGTGATAAAAATGACCACATTTCTACTCCTCCTGCCTGCTGTGTGCATATTTACTCACCAGCTTACCACTGTGTATTTCTTACTCATCCCATACACGATTTCCACAGAAGGCTTCAGGAATCCAGCACAAAGAAGAGCTATGTAGCAATGCAAACTAGAGAACAGATTTTTGCTACTGTTCCAGTCTGTTTTCTTTGGCCGGAAGGGTCCTTTAAATCCATGCAGAGACTTTAAGCATTATCATCATCTTCCACATCTAGTAGTGAGGAGACCCATAGCTGATTTTCATGTGGAGGATTTAAGAGTGTGAAGAACTTAATCTCCATGCCAGCAAAGTACTGATGAAAAGACTGACATCTTACTAGATTATCAAATTCAACCAAGTAGATAGAGGGTGGAACAGGAAAGCTGGCTAATTATATGAGCGGGGGCCTGAGCATTACACAGTTTCAAGATAATCTACAGAAATAAATGGGAGGCAAGCTGGGGGAAGGAGGCTTGGATGAATATGGCACACACTGGTAGTAAAAAACAGCTTGCTGAGTTGGAAGGATGTTGTTCTGGGGTTGTACAACATACTACAGTACTGAGCACTGAATTTTATTGTAAATAATTATTTCTTCTGCAATAATATGTAGGAGCCCACGGATCACATTATCTGGCTACTAAAACAGGGTGTACAACAATCATCTCTGCAGCAACGAATCATCAGTAAAAGTATGAATCTTTTTGGGAAATTCTGTGTTCTGTGCCTGCTTCCAGCAGGCTGGAGAAGAGCCATTTCCACTCTACCGCCTGTGTTAGCACTGCTTTATGGGCAGGCTGTTAAAGCCGGTGTCCCCGCACCGCCTATAGCCAGCACAGCTCTGTTGCTGACATGGCTATGCACGCTGCCAGGAGGCTCAGCCTTCCAGCAAAGTGAGCTTGCATTTGCCCATACACATAGTCACAGCCTAAGGAACACCTCAGTCATACATAAAACTCTCATGTTTCCATCAGTTTTTTATACTTCAGGTACAAAACAGAACTGCCGTGCGTCAAGCGTGTGCATGTGACATGCAATCCATAGTGACCGATCATATCCTTACAGGTGAATACGATTTTCTCACATGAAGTCAAACTCTCAGCTGAGGATTTTGGACATTGAATAAGACAAAAAGTATCAAACTAACAGATATCAGAAATTATGTAGATGTGAAGCAGTTTGGGGGAAAAAACAAAACAAAACAAAGCAAAATAACCCCCAAAAACCCTCAAAAAACCCAAACCCCAAGTCCTAATGCTTGTAAAGGGTTAGCTGAGAGCAGAGTCTGGCCTTCGGGCTTAAAGGGTTTTTAATTCTTCCAAGCATTATCAATCTTGAGAAGTGATGCCTGGTTTAGAGAAGATATTTTATCCAGTCCTGATGTTAGATAGAAACTCAGCAGTTTTTTCAGCTAATACACTAGAGTACAAAGGGAGAAGGAAAAAAAAAAGGGACAAAAGAAAGTATCCTGCCAGAAACCTGCACCTCAAAGCAAGATAACCACTCTGCTAACAAATTACTCCACTGGAATCTGACCATATGTCGCTTGCACAGTACCTGTTGATATTTAGGCTTCAGGCAGCAGCAGAGAAGATTTAGAAAATCTCGATGACGCAGCAGAGGTGTGCACCTTTTTTTAAAGATTATATTTAAGCAGCTGACCTTCAAGAAAATTGCCTGGCACATAGGCTCACCTTCACACCGTCTGGTGTTCAACTCTTGGCCAGCCAGAGCCTGCGACTGAAATTTTACTGAGGGAGGAATGATAAAACTTCAAGAACATTACGAGTTTTTTCTTTCTCTCTAAAGCCTGTGCCAATGTTTTTACCTGTCACAGGTGAATAAGTGTGAACATCATCCTCTGTTCATTTAGTTTTGTCTTTCTGGCACCAATTCCAAAGGTCTTTTAGTTCAACCAGCTCAGAAACCAGCAGTTTCTCTATCAGTGAAGCGTGACAACACTACTCTCTAATACTGGCCCTCACAACCTGTAGCCTGAGAAATGATTTCTAGAGGCAAAGGGCTGTTTGGATTACACCACTGTTCTCTCCTTAGTCCGTCTGTTGAGAGAATCATGCTATGCAACCCGTGTCTAGTGGCATCCGTTCTGGTATGAGACTGATGGAGTCAATGCAGACTCCCCAGTTATCACTGCTGCTGGGTGGAATCAAGCAGCAATTTAGCACTAGGACTAACGGGGTTGTGGTTCCCAAGGAGAATATACCTCCATGTCATATCACACAGCCACATCTTGCATCCTCATCATATTCTGAAGAGCAACGTGCCCTCTACTGCATATAGGGAATCGCTCTAAACTTTTCTGCTTTCAACCAGTGACATACAGGAATTTTTCTACAAGTGAGAAACCAGTTTGCTTGGGAAAATGCCACAGAACTTCATTAGGACGATAAAAAAAAATGAACTATCTGGACACTACTTTCTTGAAAGCCCTTTCACAGAGACATTTCTGACAGTATGTTTAGTTTAAAAATGTATTCCAAGCCCGGGGCACAAATTATATTTACTCATTAATCATAAAGAATTATGAAAAATAGAATGTCTTGGCTTTTAATAGTGTTGAAAAAAAGCTGTTATGTTTTAAAATCTTACACTTTTTTTTAGAAGTTTCTGTTAATTTCTTTCTGGCCTCAATGTTTTTTTTTTCATTTTTTCTCCCCAGTTATGGACTACTACATGCAGTGTAAAGTATAAGGTCTTTCTGAATCCTAGGACGCAGCAAATTTGTATCATCTTTCTAAAAATGATATATATAAGAAGCTTCTGTAAGACTGAGTGATGCACAAAATAAAACCTGCTAATAAAATACAGACAAAAATAAAAGACGGGGTAAATAGGGGCATTGTGGTGTTCAGTCTCCAACAGCATGAAGAACAATCAGGAAAGATTACTGGCCTCTTCTTTTTCAGCCTCTTCAACACAAGATTGTCCTGAAAAACTGTTTTTATTTAAATAGGATGAATGGAAATTAAATGTGTGCTCCATGTGGCTAATCACTGCTCTCTTCATCCTTTGAGTACGAGTCCTTACTGAATTCTGTCCTTCAGCTGGGGAAATTCTCTAACGATATGTAATCCCAGAGCTGGAGGAGAGGTCATGAGCTGACTGTAGAAATTACTGTGTGAGGTGTCACATTAAGCAGAAGGTCAAAACAGGTGATCACACTAATCTATGGTCTAGGTCACCCTACTACCTGCTGCAAGTCTTAATAGCCTGTTGGTGCTGCTGTTTTAAGTTCTTTATCATTTTTCCAGGAAAGTAGAAAAGTAAGCTCATATGATTATGAACTGTAGCGCATTTATCTCTATACAGAGACTACTTTACCACATTTCGCCATCACATCATAAATAGATCATATCATAGGATCATTGTGATGACAGTATAGTCTCTGTTACGAAATATGCGCAGCACAAATCTTTACCTATAACCGGCTCTTACCCTGTTGAGCTCATGTGGAAGACATGGCACAAGCAGAAAACAGTCACCTGCACACTAACTATGCTACTTTTGTTATTATTGTTGTTGTTTTGTGAGAAAGTCACCTTTGTGGTCCATGAGCCATATTACTATCCTCTGCCTGCAGTTGTGCCATCTTTGTGTTGTGGCCAGAATGTCCCAATTCACAAATAACGTACAAAATACAAACCCAAAGATAATACAAGTGGATAAGACAGTTTAAGAAAACAGGAGGGCAATACTTGTACCAGCACATCACCAGACTAACCACTGTCAAGTTTGCTCATCAGTTAGAGGAGATGAGAAGGTTAAATGCAAACCTGAAGAGGAAAAAGAAACACTGGCCATTAAGATGTTTATTCTCAAGACTCTCTCTTGAGAATATGGACCACAGAGGAGAAAATGCTGTTGGAAATTTTAGAAGGGGCTTGATGACAGTTACCATCATGGACTAAGCAGAAATAGAAAGAATATTTCCAGTAGGATAAACTAGCCAAGGTGGAAGGTCCAGATGTAATGTTTTGTTTGAATATGGAAAAAGTAACAAGTTTTACATTTTTAGTTTTTCCTTCCTTCTGCAAATCCTCCTTTGAATTCAAGTATTTGTAAATACTTACATTTCTTCTCCCTTCCTGCTCCTTAGTTTAAACCATTCACTTTCTTCTGGAACTCTGTAAACATTTCTCCCCCATTTATATTATTACCTCACAAGTGTATATGTAAACCATGACCATATAACCACAGTATTCTTTCTTCTGAACTACATACACTTAACTTTTTTAATCTCTTCCAAAGACTTACACTCCAATTTTTAGGTCTTTAAGAAGAAATCATTGTGTTTTCTCCATTTCTTTCATACTCACATCCTTCCTAAGAAAATGCAGACAGAAATCACATGTACTACAAAGGAAAGTGCCTACAAGTGTACATTTAATGTCTTAAAGGTCTAATTATTCAGCACAGGTATGCAAGACATGGCAAAGTAGGCTGATTTTCCAAACTTGCTAAATGGTTACTTTTATAATGGTTACTTCTACAAATACAGAAGCACAGAATCTCTTTGGAAAATACACAGATGTTCTTTTTTTTTTTTGTGAGATATTTTTTATTTTCTTTCTGACAGTGTTATTTCCTATACGTAACCACTCTTCTGCTGCCCTTTTTTTGCCTCTCAATACTTTCCCAATAATAGCTCTTCTCTAAAAATATTTTTATACATTCTTTTATCTTCTCTCCTCAAACTGATTTTTTGTTAATGAATTAACAATGAGAACATTGCACAGATTTTCTAGACTTCCCATGACACTGTGCAGCAAGGTCAGGTTTGTTCATTTGCTACTTTCTGAATGCTCGTGGTACCTCGATGCTATTTAAATGTGTGATTTTAGACATTCATTATGGATATATCAACTCTTCAATTTCATTTTGCTAAAAAGTGACTAGATTTAATGAAAAATATTTGTTTAACAGTATTTCTGGTTAATTCCATGATGCCATCTGAAATATTCTGTAATAACTCCTGACACTGTTTACACATTTTTCCAGGGCAGAGTAATTGCTTGGTATATTCCCAAGTAGGTCTCTGGTCTACCTTTTTTCTTTTCTTCAAATATCAAATACTTCTACTAATACATAGGATTTATAGTAGGCAATTTTCCCAGATTCATAGGCTGTCCCTTTAAAGCTTTAAATTCAATGCCATCCAGACCCACACATTCACAGACTGTGTGAGTCTAACTAACTAATGCTTGATTATGCTTCCTCGGGCATACACAAAGGTGACAGTGACAACTGCTTGGGGATACTGAAGTTCAAATGTGCAGAGGTTGGGGACATGGATTTTCACTGGTGAAAACTGAGTAGTCATCTTTTCCATTAACCCGTTAATATTAAAATCAAAGGAGTTGGAATTTGCATACAGTTTTGCAGGATGCTGTTTGAACAAGTCTTTTCCAGGTTTTGTTGCTGTAGGCCCTATACTTTCATGTTCTTTTTTTGTCATATTTTACCATTACTTTGACGTTCTCCAAATACAGAATCTGAATTGTTTTGTATGCCTCCACCGCTATGATATTGTGCTGCTACCCCCTTTCCTTACTTCCTCCCTTTTTCCCACTTTAATAATTGTTTCTGGATAGTTCAGATATGTACAATCGTAATGTCTACCACCGACTATTAAAATCTGTGTGATAAATGTGCCCCTAAATTTACAAATCCAGAAAAAGAAAATGCACATAAAAAAAAAAAGAGTTGTATTTATGGTTCAGTCATTCAAGAGACAAGATTTTTATAACAATCTCTACCATAGCAGAACATTCATATAAAAAAACTTCTTGAACTCTCTACTACAAAAAAAATCTGAATGCTAGCGTATAACAGTTAAGTCTTCAGTTAGTCCATTGAGCTGCTCAGACAGAGGTAGGGTTTTAGTCTGACAAAGATCCTGACATAATTTTTTGCATGGGATTTTACATTCAAGGGAAATCTTTTGATGTATAAATTAATTACTAGATCCAGGCTCAAATTGCAAGCAGATCAGATGAGTTGCTATCTTAACAGCTTGCCACTAATCTCATTATATTTACTACATTTTGCTAAAAATCAGTGTCCACATTCTCTTGACTGGACTTCATAGCCACATACCAGTCTTGATCCATGAAAGACTGTCACAAATTTAGCAGCACTACCACAGTCCAAGACGAATTGCCAGGACCACTGCATGCCTGAGGAAGGTGACAAGCTTGAAAGTGAATAAAATCCAGAACCAGGTACCAGAACAGTAGCTTTATGATCAGCTGTCTTCTAGTGTAAATGAAGCAGAGTGCTTCTTCGCACTTTTATTTATCTGTGGAGAAAAGGTGCTTAATCTTTCCAGTTGCTAAAAGACAAGGAGAGGTTTCAGAGCAAATGTCACTTTCTTTGGGAATCTCTAGTAACACCTGAATCACACTGTTCCTGCTAGGGCAACTAATTTTCCTCACTACAAAGGAAAGCTTGTGTCATATAGATATACTTTGTGGTGAACATTTTTTAATATTGGTTACTGTGGAGCTGGGAGAGGATAAATGTTATTTTATATACAGATACTAGTCTATGAAACATATTTACATTGTGCCTACTACTTTAACATCTCAGTGCATTATGATCTGAAATTATTTCAGCATCCCTGTGTTGTGACAACTCCTTGCAGCTCAGAAGAGGAAATCAAGTGCCAGTCTAAGGCTCCAGAGGAAGCACTTGATTCTTGGATCTCTGCAGATTTAGGCTGTTGTCATGATCCCTTCCAAGCGAACAGAGAGGAGAAATATGTCCAGATAGCACAAAGAAGTGTGTTGGCTTTTTGTCATGATGCCTGATGTCAGAGCTGGGCAAGAGCAGTAGCTCAGAATTTCTACTTTACGTCACATGTTAGTTCAAGAATGTAATATATCTGCCAACTTCCTTTACTGGCTAAGTTGTACTGCAAAAGCACTGAGGACACAGCCAATGTTCGTCCCATCTCACGCCTCCATTGGTTTACATCCCTTGTGCAGGAGAAGGGAGTAGCACAGGGAGGAACTGACAGCCTACTGCCAGAGAAGAACTGCAGTCTGGCTGGCTGGAGTTAGACAGCATCTACAAGAGGTGACAGAGCACATTAAAAAGAAGGAAACAGAAAGGGAGAGACAGCTAGTGACATCCTCCAGCAAGTATTCTGGAATGCCTCCAGCCTTCTTTCAAAGGTGGCCACGTGCATGTCACACACTGCAGTTGTTTCTCACAACTGAGCTAAGATTGCTCCCCATCAAAAATAACACTGCTTTCACCATGTCCAGCACTGACACTCTGCTCTTGAAAGACTCAAGAATTACAGTGGGGCTGCGGGCCCCTAAAATTGCCACTTTTGCAGTGCCAGAAAGCATGGATGGAAACAGCTAGCTGAGGAAGTTAGCTCAAGTCCTGCCCATATTGCTGTTCTCCGGTGTGCATTTCAGTCCCTCCAGTCATCAGGCTGACACTTTGACAAGCGGTAAATGTCTCCTGACGAAAACCATTATAAACGTGGTGACTGTTCATAAAGTGTTATGTTTTGGCATGTCGCCCTAAGCCGCTCTGTATCAACACTGCTCCAGAAGAGATCCTCTTTGGGGCTCTTGTTGGAACTAGGAATAGAAAAAGCTCTGACACCTCTTTAAAAAGTTGAATGTGCAACACCAAAAAGCTAACACATAAAGTGTGGTGAACACAAATCTGTGCTGTCTTGGCATCCTTTTTCAGCTGTCCTTGGACAGTTCTGGATTGCAAGGGTTGCAGTCCTCACACAGGCGGTAAAACTGGGAGAAATACCTTAACTGTCTGTTGCTTGCTGCCACATAATCACATAGAGGGAACAATTCTACCACAGAGGACATACATAAGAAGCAGTATTTATAATGCTGTGTGATTAGTGTCAGGAAACTTACTTCTTAATGTAAAGAATATAAATTGTGAAAATATGGAAGTTATTTGTGTTTTCATTGTTAGATTCCTAGCAATTCCAGAAATCGAGATTGGTATTTAATTAAACGATCCAAGATTAGTTTGAGCACATGTGATTCATAAGATCTTACAAATCTCTGTTTAAAAATACTAATTGCAAAACTGGGACCAATCTGTCAAGCTGTTACACAGACAGGTGGCAACACTTTTCTAGCAAGAGTCTCTTTAATTCTCCCCTAACATTCCTAGGGTTACTTAGACCCCACTACAACGTATGTAAAAAAGACACACTTGTTTGGACAAGCCAAGGTGGGAATCTCTCAGTAAGTGCCCCACTAAGCACTTTGCAGAGCCGCAACTCCGGCATATGTACTTTTCTCTTAAGAGGATCATGCTGCTTTGCCACTCCTGTGCTTCGGCCACTGAGGGATTAATTCTTGAACTAGAAACTCGATGACTGTGGTCAGGGAAGTTTGCAAGCCAGACAATAAATATAAAGGCTATCAACGCTTTAAGGTGCGTGCCTGCTCAGGACAAAGAGCACTTTCCCAGGGGGTTCTCTGCTTCCTTTCACTCATGGAAACAGAGCCCATAAAGTTAATACAAATATTTCAGTTTGTTCTGCATCTCTATATATAGCTGATCGTTCTACAGCTGCTCTGGTGTTGACACTCCTGTTTAACGTCACATACGACACGCCATTTTCCACAGGACAGGAGCAAGCAGGTGTCTATTACAACTGATGGCTGCATTTCTAGTGAAGTCTTCCCTTTAGACGGACAAGGTAGTCTTTCCTGGAAAGTTTTGCTGGGAAGAGCATCGTTTGCACTGCATTTGAGATGCCACAGCCTATATGAATGTAGACTCACAGGAGAAAGCTATGAACCTACACCAGACCTGCTATGCCCTTTGTAGCCTATGCCTTCCACACCACCGGCATCTTCCATCCTGGGACAGCTGTTGGATCAGTACTGGCTCTCTGACATCTGGGAGCAGGATGGCATAGCTGTAGCCACTCTTTGCCACAATAAGGGACACTTGGGTAGATCCTGCCTTCTGACCACCATCTGGTGAAAAATGTGCACATGTACATCATTGTCATAGGATTAGGCTAAATGCTCTAAATAAAAACAGAGATAAGTACCCAGACCTCTGGGTCTATAAAGTGTTTGCAAAAAGCATACATAATCAGACAGTATGCACACAGTTGTTTGTTGCTTTCTCTATTTTAATAGAGATTGTAATTTTAATTTGTAAGACCTGACTCTTTCGTTTCCTTAGTAGAGGCGTATGAGTTTTAGCTTGGAGTGGACCACAATTTGAGGGCAAAGCTATCATGTACGAGCAATAGCTTTACAAAGAACAAAAAGAGGTATCAGAAGAGATATAGGGTAGATTTTTCATTAAAGAGTAATTTTCATAACATCTAAAGTAATCTCAATCTTCAACACAAAAAAGAAATATTTAGAAATGTGAATCTTTAAAAATTATATTTTTTTCCTGAAGGAAAGCAAATTGGGAGGCATATGCCCAACCTACAAGTTCTGAGATCCTGTAAATCCTAAGCCAGAAATGACAGAAAAGATGATACTATGTAATTGCCATGGCGTAGGATTGCACTCAGACATGAGGATCGCAGTTCTTCCTTGGTTCTTAAAACTGCCATCCTGCCCATATGTCTCCTGAACCTTTTACTTTGACAGCACTGAATTTGGCCTCTTCCATGTAACTCTTGCCATGAAGAATTCTACTTCACAGGATACAAACCCAAGACATTGCTGCACTAAGAGTATGGGAATAACGCCTCATAAGAGGATTTTGTTCACCATTACCTTTAAAGGCAGTGACTAGAATTCAAAAGGGAGAACGTATATTACTTTCACTCTAACAAATAAAATACTTCATGTTCCCCACAAGGTCTGAAATTCCTTAAATGCAAATTCTAGTAATATAAAGTACAATTAAACAAGAGTAAAGAAAACCTTTTAAAAACTAGCCAGCCCTTTGAAAAGTGAATGCTTTGTTTGCTTAAGGGACTACTGTGCAGCTTGAGACAATAATTCCTATGTATCACATAAGATACAAGATCTCCATTATTTATACAGCTAGCTGTTAGTCACAACTCTGTTTTGAAAATAGTGAAGGGCTGCTTCTCTCTGTGGGAAAATCATAACTGACTGTGCTTTTTTCAAGATTTATACCTCTTATCTGTAACTCCGCTGTCCTGAAAATGCCTGAGGTTTGTGCAGCATTCAACCTGACTGGTCTTGCTGGGCTCTAATGACTAGCACAGAGAGGGCAGAGAAAACCTACCTGGTAACAGAAATGTGTGCATACAAAAGTTGAGTATTGCTCCAGAAACTATTTCGTCATTAAATATTATGATTTCTGCTTCTGGAGTTCCTCCTCTCTTTATTCGGACAAACACATATTAGTATCACTTTTAGCACAGCAAACTACTCCTACCTAATGCTACAAGTACTCAGTGATTCTTTTTGTTCCATATACTTGCACTTTAAGCACAGTATTACCAAGCATGTGACACGGCCAGTGAGTCTATTTTTATTAACAATCTTAGTCATACTGCTCACAAAGTACTCTTACATGCTCCTGGTAACCTTCTTACACCCTTAATCCAGTTATAGCCACTACTTCTTATCCCCAGCTTCATCCCAGTAAATAGATAGATAGATGGATAGAAAGATCAAAAGATCAACAGATAGATAGGTAGGTAGGTTAAAAAAGGTTTTTATTAGGAAGGTAGTTTACTAACTCTCTAATTGCATTTTTTTTCCTTATCTTTTGATAGGAGCAGTATGAATTTTCCTCAACAAACACTATTTTTTACTTCCTGTTATTTTATGATGTAAGATACAAAAAATGGAAATATTTTCACATAATGCCTATACGGATCTGATTTAATGTCTTGTGGAGGTTGATGGAAAAATCATCTGACCCAGTTTTTTATTCTCTTTAGAAAATGTATCCAGACTATGGAAACACAAAGGTGAAAGTAGAGTGTATGGATTTTCTGACCTGGATAAAGGGCTAAGAAGAACTGTGTAGATATACAGCCACAACAATGCTCCTGTATATTATGATTAAAAGACAATGCTTATGCGAGGAGACTACCACATCTTCTGTCTAATAAAAAATTCAGCACAAAAGTTATTTCTACAGTATTCAGCAAACAATAAGCCAAAGGCAGAGAGAACCCAGTCAGGTCTCTAGCCAGCTAGGAAAAAGCATAGTGCTAGAGGGAAAAATAAATTTGGAGGACTGAGGAGAGAGTAAACTTCCAAGTATTAGATGCACAAGCATTTTCAAGCAAGCAGTTCTGCCTTCCAACCTGGTGGCTCATACCTCAGCAAAGATGTTTATCTACCATAACAGTCAGTGGTTGCAGCTAAGACTGTGCTCAGATAGCTGTATTAGCAGCTTACGGCAGTTCTAGTTTACTTCTTTCGTAAGTCACAAACAGATCAACAGATCACCCTGAAGAATACTCAGTTCCCCTTGAATCCAAAAACTTGAGCACATAACCAAAACTACTAGGCTTCTGCGAGTTCTTATCTATGAAATGTAAAAGGGTTCCTACCCAGAAGGTGCACTAGAAGCAATTTGGATTTTCAGGTATAAAGCTTGAGACTATCTGTATCAAGAAAGATAGACCTATCCCAGGATCTCTTGCCCCAAATTTGAGAAAGCATCCTTTTCCTGGAAACATCTTCTACCTTAAAACATTTTCCCTTTTCTCAAAGCCAGTCCTGCTATTTTATCTACCATCTCTCTTAAATTTTTCTGGAGGTTTGATTCACTCTCCATCAAACACCAAAGCAGACATCTGAGACCTGTCTGAAGCTTGCAATAAGTTATACCAATTTATAAAACTGTAATACCAATTTATAAAAGTGAAAGAAGTTGTTTCTCATGGATGGGTATAGGGAAAATGGGTTACCAAAAATAAAACCTTACATAAGCATAACAAACCCATGTTATATTTTGCTACAGAATTTTTCACAACCAGACAGACCACACGTAACCACTACAACTATCATTAAAGAGGTACTACTGCCTTTCTGAGTCACATAAAGCCACTGACTTCACATATGTTCCTCTATTTAACACAATGTTTAACAACCTAGAAATGTATTACAACCATAAACCATGAAAAAAAAAGCAATTCAGTCTCAAAAATGTTCTTCAGATCATGCAATTCACTTGTCACAATTAAACACTGGATTTTTTTATGTCCTTCTCCCCTCTGTAGACTGTGAAAAATCTCTATGGGTATCAATGGCAGCAGGTGACAAGAAAGAGAAAGAATTTGAGATGCCTGCCTACAGACTAACACAAAATGTGTAAGCTGTCTTTAATGTAGTGATGCAGCTCTTTATTTTCTTTTTTCAAATACCCTAATTGGAACTGTTTGCAGTGGTGATATATAAAATTTGACCAATTAATTTTTAAGAATCAGTATTGTGCAGACCTCAACGGAAGCATAAATAAATGTACATCATGAAAAATATTACTCTGTGTTAAAAATACTTTTACTGAGCACTGTAAACATTCAGTACCAGGACAACTGCATTTCTCATCATGTGCCTGATTTCTGTATATAGCAAAATAAATCCCAGCTAACCAGTACACTTGCAGTTAAGTCTCTTCTCCTGAGGAAAAATTCATAGGAAAGTGTATGGTTATGTTTGAAAGTGTGTCCTTTTATATAAAACCTGGAGACTGTACTTACAACCAGTGTCGGCGTTTTCTCTGAAGAGATATAGCACTATTAAATAAACTGCTAAAATAACTTTAAATAGCATTTTTCTCTCCTTTCCATCACAAAAGCCATTCCTGACAACTATAATTTCTGAGACATGTTTCCTGGATAACCTGGTTTGCTAATAATTCTATAGAAATCTTGTAATTGAATAAATTTATAAACATTTAAAAGAAACACCCTTCTGGAGCTTAGTTGTTTAAGAGAAATGCTAAATCAGTGCTTGCTGATTGCTGAAGCCAACTGACGGGTGGCTTCTATATTTAGGATCCTCCTTACACCTGTCAAGAGACAGAGAGAGACAGCCAGCAAAAAAGAAAGTGTGTGCACCAGAGCAAGCAATCCAGAGACCCATCTCTTATAGCAAGGAGCTAAAAATAAAAGCAACAAAGAGCAATAAAGAAAACACAGCAAAATCTTATTATTTATATTACCCTGCTGCTTTGTGACATGCTGTCAGCGAGTGCTCCAAACAGGGTATGGACCTCATTAGTTATCAGCGACTCCAGCTTCCCGCAGGAAGCACAGTGATACTCAGAGCTGGATGCAGTCCAACTGTGTCAAACCTGTGCTCCTCAGGTGGATCCCTCTCCCTGAAGCTCCCGGGCTAAGAAAGCGTGAGACCTTTACAGCAACACCTTCATTCTAAAGTGAACTCCAGCGAATATTCATCCCCATGCTTGGCGATGTCACTGGAAATAAGCTTTCCGGCTTTGACTGGCATCTGTCTGAATTCAGGCTGCTCTCCGTTTGCTAATCTGACAGCACTTCATTCTATACTGATGATTTGTTGATACATATGAGAATGTAACAAAAGAAAAATCATGTAGGTTTCTTTAAATAACACTATGCAAACAATTAATAAAATAATCCTTTTGTAAAGGCTTCAGACCCCCTGCTTTGTTTGAAATAGAATAAGAGTAGCACCACATGTCAAATGGAAGGGCACCCAGCTGTAACAGGAGCTTGCTCTCCGCACATGGATGCTGCCTTCTTCCCACCTGAGGTGCACCTCTCTTTTCAAATTTTTCATCTCCCAGTAAGCACAAATATTTGGATTTATATAGATTAGGGATAAAGATATAGCACTGATGTGGAAGTAGGTAAAATCATGCTATTTAAATTTACACGCATACCCCTTTCTAAATGCTACACGGCAAAGAAAGAAATTTCCCTCCACCTTCCCTGACTTATAGCAATCCAAATAACCTTTTAAACATGAATCTAAGTCACCACCAGATTCTGTGTATTCTTTTTTTTGGAAAAGGAAATCAAACAGCCTTTAAGTATTCTCCAGTGTTCAATAAACCATATCTTTTACCAGCCAAGCTTAATATAATTTTCAGTAATTATTACTTTCTCAGAAAGCAAACAAAAAATCCTTTTTGTCTCATCAATAGCGGATGAAATGCATATTTGTTCGTTAAAAATCAATGATGTGCATGTTTCCGCAAGAGAAAATGGTCAGTCCTCATGAAAGATGCTACTAAATACTCATAACCATGGATGTTTCAGTTAGGACATACAGCAGAGACAACAACTACACAAATAGCTCTGAATCTTCGAAAAAAAAAACCCTAATGGTTTGCCTACCAGCTAGTTTTAACCACTGGCCAGAAGTTACACTTAGCTCATCTGCTGAGCGTACATAACTAATTTTATGTAGATATTAACTTTAATTGTACAGAGGCAAAAGTCAAATTAATACAAAAACACATGGAAGATAATGAACTTACAATCAGTTTGATAAGGAACTAAAGGCACGTAGAGCCAATGTGTGTATGTTCAATACATGCATGCAGTAGTTCCTTGTACCTTAACATCACAGAAACAACCTCAAACCATGTAGGACAAAATTTTGGCTTTACTGACATGAACATCAATTTTGCAGTCTACATCCGTGCATTTCCCCCATAGTTTAAAAGACAGAGGATTAAATGATTCAGTACTTGCTGGATATCAGATCCAGAGCAAGTTGTTGTGCCTAGCTTGAGGCAGAGTGGTAATGATGTGCATGGTGCAGACTGATTAGCTAAGGCAAAGAACACCATGTGATATGACTAAGGTCACACCATCACTAGCACTTTATAAAAGGACTTTATAAATTTAGGTTTGAAGTATAGTTTGTATTTTTGAAAAGCTTAGTACTTTTTTCTTTGGATATCATATAGATTAATATTCAGTCATTTGCAATTCTGCAGTTACAGAATATCCTAATAGTTATTACCGTACATCCTAATGGGAAAACAGAATACTGCTGTATAGTATCAACAATAGTGCTAGCAGACAGAAACAAGGCAAAGCACATATCTACAGTTAAAACATATCCCACGCTACTCCCATCAAAGCCAATGCAACCCCAGCGTACTCACACATAGGATGTCAGCCGGAAGTGCCGTCAAAAATTCAATGAAGCTGAGATACAGATATTTAAGTCTTTTCAACAGACCATGGTCTGAAGGCAGAACAGGACCATACTAGATAGCCTGTAATAAACTAGTGCAACTAGCTTCTATGATAAACCAGCTCTGCCTAGACCTAGAATTTTTTTTTTTTTTTAGCAAAAATATCTGCAGGATGATAATGATAGGAGAAATCTATGAAGTTTTATGAAGTCCTAAAGGGTGACAACACACATTTACAACAGACTAAGACCCTTCTACTATCTACTGGGCAAACTGCTGTTCTGTCCTATCCATCACTAATGGTGCCACCTATGGCCGAGGTTATACGATTTTCTTGGGTACTAGACAATATAACCGTTTAACATCTGCCTGTGCTACAAGTATGTCTGTCCTACAGTGAACACAGCAATGAACACAGAGGAGAAAAAAATTAGAGAAAGTGATTTAGCTGCCTTGCCTCATGTTAGAGGTGCACACACATTAGTATACATAATATTACCCCTGCCACTATTTGTTCCCTTATAGATATTATCAGAGAAAAAACACAGGAGACATAAACTATATTGCTTCATCACTACTAGGGATGCTCTTTCCATGCCAAATTTCCATCTAAGAATCTTTGTCCCCTAAGCTTCTGTCATGCAGAATCCACAACAATATAGGGGTTTTTTTCTTGATCAGAGCTTCCAAGTACTATGCTAATAAGAACAGAGACACATGTATATGATATATGCACTGCTGCTGTTTGAGGTCTGTATAGAGGAACACTCAGTCACCTGGTCTGAGATACCGCATCATTCACATATCTTAAGTTGAATTATATACAATAAATTCAGCTATATTAGAAATTACTTTCAGGAATACATCAGAGATATAGGAAATGATGTAATATATTCCTTTCTGTACATAATTTCTATGACTTTTTGAAATTCTTTTACCACTACACAAAAATCAGGGACGACAAACTGTTTCCGCACAGCTTTAGCATAATTTTATCTCACAGAAAAGGCCAAACTTAACTTCCTCAAAAGATGTGACCTAAGTCGTCATCATAGTATTTCTTTGGAGTAGGTTAGCATCAAAGATGTCATACATAGGAACCTCTAAAGCTATCCCCAAATCTTCTACTGAAAAAAGTCTTCGAAAATCAAGTAAGAAAATCAGAATCACAGAATAGTTTGTCTTGGAAGGGACCTTTAAAGGTCATCTAGTCCAACTGCCCTGCAGTGAGCAGGGATATCTTCAACCAGATCGTATTACTCACAGCCCTGTCCAGCTTGACCTTGAATGTTTCTAGGGAATATGATGCATCAGAGTCATTTAGTGATAATTCCTTTAGATGAACTGCCTAATGCAGTACTTGATCCAAAAACACAAAAGTCAAAGTCTACAGGAGAATTGCTTCATTGAGAATCTTATTATGACACTATGCCATGCTTCTACCTTCTAAGTGAACTAAAAAATTAAAAGGTTTGGGTTTTTTTTTCTTTTTTAAACAATATAACAGTTGGAAAGAATACGGTTAAGCAATGGGAAAAGTCCTGTCCAGCTCCCCAGTAATACAGGAGAAAGCTTTTGCTCCTTCAGATTTCTCCTCAGTATAAATTTTGAAGTTAGCAGATCAGAAGCACCATGAAAACTTTCAGTGAATGAATACACAAGCTACCTAGCTGTACTATCAAAGCATTTTGTACATTTAATCCAACTCTTCCTTACCCTAACTCATAGGTTAAAGTCTGTGAAACAGCTGATAGCCTGAAGAGGCATTCAGCTTTACCATAACTGTAACAGCAATTTGTATTCAGACTTTGATTCTGTTCTGATAGGTAAGAGCAAAAATCAGCACTTACACAGTGTATTACATTCTGAAAGCATTGTCCAAACAACTCTCTATGCACTTTTGAAGAATTCACAGGTAAAAGAGAAAACTGGAAAAGAATAGAAAAAACAGCCCCTGAAACTCCTGTTTTATTTTTGTAAATCAATAGCTTGGAAGCTTTAATCCAGCCCTAACTTACAACTTTGAAAACATGTGAATTCAAACTACGACTAGTTTTGAGATGCATAGGATGAGCTTTTCTTCAAAAAAAAAAAAAATAAGCGTAGGAATGATAAGGCATTACATTTGTATGGAAGGAGACAAATAGTGGTGAATTACCTCAGTTGAGAGAAAATTCAGGTGACCATTAAACTGCTGGTTCTAAAGCGCCTGCGAATTTTTTTACTGAATCATTTCAGCATCATTTCAAACTCTCAGAGAACTAGGCAAACAATGTAAAATAACAACACTTTACTGTAAAGAGCCTTATTTTTGCATTGCCTTTGTTTAGATAGACACTGAGTGCTAAAAAGATTGTGTAATTGCTCCATTCTGAAAGTTGACACCATTATCTGCTAAAAAAACCTTCATTAGTTCATTTTTTTTCCCCCAGATTAAAGAAATGTTGTATGGAAGGTGTGTGCCTGTGTCAGATCACATAGCAACAAAACACGAACTGGACTCTATCTAAATTGCTATTGAATTAGAAACTCCATTCCACCAAACGAAACTGTGTGCCTCACAGTCTGTATTTGCCTATCATATATTTGTTTAAGGACTTCGTACTAAACCACGCTTACAATACTTTAAGTTTTAAAAAAACAGGTTTATTGTATCACTTGGCAGATATTGCAGGGATGTTTCATTGTAGATAATAAAGATCAAGTTTATTTTAAGCAGTTATTGAATGAGTCAAATTGCAGATGCTCTCCGATTTGCAGGTTATCTGTTTGGTCATTAAGAAAGCCTTGAATTAGTGCTGTCCAAATACATGTCATTAAGTGTCAGTGTCTGAAATTTAGACCTGGTACACCAGAAATCCAAACCGGCAGGTACAGGTGAAAGCTCTTAAATTTCGATATGGCTGCTCCCAAAATCATTGCAAGATAATATATAAAACTAGACACACAAGAAGCGTGAGTTTCTTACCCGCATAGGTAACTAGAACTGTCAGTATTTCTGGGGTATACTGCTGGCGCTTCCTGTTTGTTAATTTTCAGGGAAAATCCCAGATAAGAAATAATTCCTGACCAGTGAACAGTTGTAACAATTACTGAAGATGCAGAGAGTAAAAAACACGGGATCAGCCAACTTTCTGCATGAAACAATGTCCTAGCAATAAAAAACATCCAGTCACCTCTCAAAAACATCTCTTTGCACAGGGTATTTTTACCACAGCTTTTGAGTTCAAAGTATAACTTTTGGCTTTTCCGTTCTCAGAGGCAGATGGTTCTGCAATTTCTCCATGTAGTGAAAGCTATTACTAGTTTTTTGTTGCCAGAGACAAGGTATGTCCGTTGTATCTTTTACCAAAGTTATCTATAAAATCCACCTGTCATGTTGGTTTTACATTGGAGTTGCATTTTTAAAAATTAGCTATAGAAAATAAACTCCTGTTAAGTCAAAATCGTAAAAGCTGTGAAGTTGAGTAACTAAAACAAGAATTCATCTGCATTTTAGTATGTAGGAGCATGTAAGCCTATTCTCCCCTTCTATATCTACTTCATATCTTCAAGAAAACGTTTCCAGTAGAAAAAATTAAGTTGATTTTTTAACTGAAGATGAGATGACAATGAAGATGTATAAGGAAAACAGTTTAAAGCCATAAGGCAATTTCAATGTATTGCATTTCCTAGTTTTCAAGTGTTCAGCTTTACAATCAAAAACTTACTTTTAACTTAGGTGTTCTTAAAGACTGATCAGCACTTTCATTCTATAAACTGATTATTACCGTGGAGAGTAATGGGACAATTGTAGAGCAGAATGCTACTCACTAAAAAGAAATAAAGCCCCAGGTAATTAGATATGTGGAACAAAATATTTAATCTCTGATGCTTAATCTGTGCTTGCAAAGCTGAAAGCATCATTACTGAATACATAAAGTGTTTGTAGAAGCACGAATAGCTACAAGAATAACAGCATTGTTGTGCAGAAGTACCTCGCAGGCCATAAAAGTATTTTATTCTATTAATAAATGGAGTTATGAAAGGAAAAATCATTATCAGCAAAATATCTGCAAGAAAAGTATTGCTCTACACATTCACTACAATATTCTTCATGGCCATTTGTTCATTGCATCTCTCACCATCCACGCTAGGAAGTGAGAGGTGCTTTTAATCCTACTTTGCAGACTGGGAGATTGTACCTATACTAGGAACATTTACATAGCAGATGAGTAAAGATGTTGGTTGAGTGCTTCTAACAGCGAAGCAGGTATCACATAAGAATTTCACTTCATGTCGCCATAAAGTACCAACATCATCTTTCAGAGTAAACCCTGCTTAACTGGGAAAAATTATAAAGTTTGTCTGTGAATTTCTTGCTGATTTTAAACCTAATTAAGTGAAAAATCAAGATTTCATACCAGAAGATGAATGAATTATCTGCTCGTGCATAATGAGAGGTTAAAATAAATGACTTCTATCATTCCTACCATTCCAAATTGCAGTGTTGAGCTCTAGAACTAATTGCTTAAGAAAAGAAAGAAGGAAAAATAAACACAAAAAAGTAAATTTGTAAAAGCCCCTTACAGTTATCCTGCACATCACAAGACGCTGCAGTATTTCGAAAAGGAAATTATTTCTTCCTTGCAATTCCATACTTATAAAAAAATGTATTTGTTCCTAATCTGGGGGAACGTTTTTCAATGCTTTCTGGCACATTAAGAAGCTCTTTTTTACACGGACACTTGCTCAGTGGGGCTCGGACAATGAAGTGGTGTCAGAGCATATCATTTAAAAGGAAGACAAATGACCACATCTGATATCACGCATGGTTTCTTTGTGGTATCTTACGATTCCCCTCTGTATAGCTAATATGATCATGTATTACATTTTATTTTATATAATTTTTACAATCAGGCCTTGACAGTGATGACTCATTCTGTTGCGATGAAACCTGTACGTGCTTAATCAGAAATTATTTTATGTGGACTCATCCTTGCACTCAGGATTTAAATGATACAAGACTGATATTCATTTTGCTGAAATTACACTGGTGCAAAGAAGGATGAAATTGGGTACCTAATCATTTCCAAAGACATTTAGAGTATATCCTGAGACATACTCTTAGTCATGCAACAAACCAATTAATCCTCCATGTATTTCTAATCAGCAAAAAGGGACTATAAGGAACAGATTCTGCTTTTGGTTACCACAAAGTTTTTCCTCGTGTATACAGTACGGTGAAACCTCCTTTAGACATGTTGCTGCACAAATTAGTGATCTCTCGGTTTTAGCAGATAAAAGTCTAATCCAAGAAGATGGTAGAGCAAGAAAAGTTGCTTAGTAAATAACAAAAAAAAATTGGTAAGAACTATATTTCTGTTGTGACTGTAGGTGTAGAGACAAACTACTTGCAATGAAAATGATGTTATCCCAGCTTGCACTCTTATGAGCATTGGGGATTATCAGTGATTGTTAATGATTGTCTTAGACATTATACTAGTCTATAAAAGGAAATAAGTTGATGCCAGACCACATAACTAGCACTAATTACATGCTTTCACGACCATCCTTCTTACAGAAGCAGGATACCTTGCAATATGGAACACATTTACTCAAGCAGGGTGATAATTGGGGTGTCATTCCCATTTTAGCAATGGGAACAGAAGGAATAAAGCCAGCAGTAGCCAGTGCCGCAAAAGAAGCTGTGACAGACTGAAAGACGACTCAGCCAGATGCAGCTAAGCGAACTTCATTGTCTGCAAGCGTCTTTTATAGCTACAGCTAAGGAGTCCGGAATATACAGACAAACAGGAGATTCACATACTTCAGCATTCTCATGGTACCCTGCGTCCAGGGTTTGTATCAACCAGTCACACAATCAGCCAACCACACGATAAGCCAGTGTCCCGGCCAAGGACACAACTTTCACACATCCCATGCACTCCGTACTTCTGAAGTCAGTTTGATCTGTTGCAGTTCCTTAAATTATGTTCTTGTTTTCATCTTATCCATATTGTCAAAGTGAGCTTTCACACTTGCTGCAGATCTCTAGCTCATCTTCCAGGTTAGGTGCTACAAGAAGCAGGTAGCAGATCAGATTAGTGAACGCAAGTGTCATGAGTCCTTGGATAATATTGTACCCAGTAACTGCCTCTGTTTTAATTAGAAAGTACAAAATAGTCACAGTAGAAATTTCAGATGAAGCAGGCATCTACAGCTTCAAGTGATTTCAACAGTGCGAACAACGATTTGCAATGTGGCCAAGGAGTGCAACTAGCACGCGGAGCTGGCATGAGTCAGATATGCTGGCTTCTTTTCACGGTACTGTCTGCAGATTTTTGCTGACTCCTGTTAGTTTCTAAAAATGCTGTTAAGCTTATGTTTTACAATCTGTGTACATCCAAGAAGTACAGATCATGGGGATTAGCTGCTTCTAACTCCCCAGATCTCAAGCTACCAAAAGAAACAAATATGATGGTATCTTTTCTACAAAGAAACCTTTGAGAACCTGCAAACCAGAGGTATTATGCATCCAGGAAAGGTTTGGTCATGCAAGTTTCTGAGGTAAAAGTGGGAATGTAGCAAACACATCTTAATAAACGAGGCTTAACAGCTTAACAACACTTTTCAACTACAGTGGGCTTTAGAGGTTTTCACTAACAAATTAATCTTGACAATAAACCCTTGCCTGACTAAATGGTACAATACTGCTGTTTCCTACTTTACTGAGAGAAATTAGCGTGGAAAACAAAGGTACAAAACTTTGAAATAATGCGTGGCAGATAATAACAAAGATGGACATATAATGATAGAGAGCTCAGCCGAGCTACACAATTAAGGATGCATATCATAGAAAACAAAATCAGAATATTTGATTAAATAAAAGTAAATAAAAAATTAGTTCTTCTATTTCTATTCTCTTTTTTGTCACTTTTTCAAAATTGGTGCCGCTGAATCAATTTACGAGAGAAGTCTCAGATCAAGAAATACTTGCAGCATTAGGAAATACACATGCAGCTAATCATCCTAATAAAGAATAACTTTCCACAGAAGATGACGGTGCAAGAGTTCATTGCTCGCTTCACTCAATTTCCATCTTCTCTTGCCGTACATTCCTACATGTATGTCTCTTCACTTTAACTTGTCTTTGAAACAAGCATCTAGTGGCCTTGTTACGTCTATATGTAAAGACAATAAAATTACATGTGAAGCTAATAGAAAATATGGACATTCGATAATTTCTGCAAGAATTATTCTAAATACTTACTGAAGATAGTATAGTATGTATTGTATTTTATTCTAATTCAATCCATGAGAAGAAATCAGCCATATACTGCCCAAAAGCAACATGTGCATTACAATCTGCATGAGAAATCACCATGTTTTTATTAAAGTCACAAAACAGTGTATCAACATATCTCATAGGGCAGAGCACTCCCCAAGCAGAGTATTGCCTCCAAGGACAGGGCTGTATTTAGGATCCACAAGACACCCACAACAGACTATTCAAGTCCACCCTGGGGGAAAATGATTACTGTGAGGGTTCGTTCAGTCATTTACAAAATAAATAAACTCTTTTTCCCACTAGTCCACATCAGGATATCATAAATCGAAACGTGCCTTTTAAGGGGCTGTTGAACTTTTCCCTCAACATTTGGACTAATCTAATGGAATTTGAATCTACATGTACAGGAATAAGTTATTCACCTGAAAGAGTGAGAAAAGGAATAGTAAAACCCCTAACTTTGCAATTCATACTTCCAATCAGCTCTTTCTTATTACTCTCCTCCTTTCTGCAGCATCATTAAATACGATTCTTTTGCTTAGACTGCAGAATGTTTCACTTAATAATGTCCGACAGAACAGCTCCCCTGACTCAGTTTCCTCCTATGGAAAAGGTTTGGGTTTGCATTTCTAATCAAGAGCCTACACAAGGCTGGAGTGGTGAATTTCTACTCATTCCAAAAATGAGCAAAACTTCCTTTTTACTGGTTTAAGACTACCTTAGAGCAGAAAGAAAAATGCTGCACGGTATTAAAAGTGACAACTGAGAAAAATGGCATGCCTTCATTTAGGCCTTAATCCTGCCACCCTCACCCAGAGAAGTGTTATAACTTTATTTTTATGCTTACTTAAAAGAAGATTTAGTCCATGATTAGCAAAATATAATAAAAAACCCAGTAAAGATAAAGGAAGGAGAGATTATACTGCTGGGGAACATTTTAAGCTTTTAGACCAGTCTAGTGCGGAGCTGTGTGGGGGAAATAGAAGCACTTGAGTTAGTTAGAAAGTTGTTTGGATGAACGGAGTCTAGCTTTCCTCCTTTAGATAAAAATTCATGTAATCTATCATAACAGAAACTAGACTGTGGACTCAGCAGCTCCTTCATATTCCTATTTATTTTACAAATCAGGTCAAAAGTGAATCAGAATTTATTATAATGGGTAAGTTTGAGATTCTTTTCTTGCAGACTTGAACTGAGGCTTTATACATGAGGGCTGAAAAAAAGAGCAGTGATCCAATATATACCTCCATGTTAAAGATAATGACCAAAAAATTATTCTTAGTCCTTATGGTCCATAGGATGCATTCCTTAGAAAAATCATCTTCTTTCTGAATTCCTGGCTCAACGTTCATGGCTCTGAAGGAAGAGCAGAAATTTCAGAAATGAAAAATGCTTTAATCGTTATGTAGATAATCTGTTACAAAGTCAGACTATATAGTTCTCATCCTGACCAGCTCTCAGGTGAGAAGGATTAAGAATGCAATTTAAAAAGAGGATGAAAAATCCAATAAAGTATTTTTTATAATAGTCAGTAATATTATAACTTCACATTCATATTCTATGGGTATTTCGGGCCTGCCTCAGATTAAAAAAAAAAAAAGTCTGATTTTGAATTACTGTAATTAACTGCAAAAGCTTGCTGATTTGTTGATGCAAAATAATGTCAATCTTTTTCATAAACTTGTTAGAATCTTTGCAAATAAATAGCAAAAATTATACAAGAAACAGAAATTCGGCTCTTTGTCATTGGTTTGTTGCTGGTGCATGGAGAAAGGTGCTGTAAGAAGGGACGTAAGTGAAAAAACACGGTCCTCTACCTAACAACGTTACTGTAACATTACCAAACGGTGAGCCGTATTCTTGTCACAGTGTGCTTGTGAAAGAGTATATTTTACATTTCACCCTGAAAACTTAAGTCTGGGAAGAAGGAAGGTGTGAAACGGTGAGTTTTCTTAGAAGCGGAGTAGGTCAAAAAATAGTTTGGAAAGCACTGGGGAAGGAAAAACCATATCCCCCTTGAGCTGAATGGCTGCAGGCATACACCATCAACTTTTACCTATCAAAAATTGCTGAGGCATATTTTGAAAATCTTCACTCTCACACTGTTTTTTTTTCCTGAGAATATTAATGGGAATTTTTAATTTCAGGGTACAAGCAGCATAATCTGGCCTTATGTTGAAAATATCCAACCCCTGAACATGACTGGGGTATAAATGCAGTTGAGAGTGATTTCACTATCAGCGTTACATATTTGCACCTTAAACATGAGCCACTCCTGCATCACTGCTGTGTGCATTACATACTGCTGCTTGAAATAAAAATCATATTCTGCAAACAATATCAATTCCAGTTCTCTTTTACTATTGGAAATCAGGAGGGAAAGAAGAATCACAACACTCCTTAATAGCAGTGACCAATTTGCTCTACTAAGCAATGGACAACTGATGCAAAATCCGGCTCTTGGTCTGATCCTACAGGACAGAGAGTGGCCCAATATACATTTAAGAAAAGTTGAGTGGGATCAGGCTATTAAATAGATGCAACAAGAGAAATAAACCAGATCTGTAGTCTCAAATGCAAATCATTTAAGTATTCATTGATAGCTGAGCTGCAGCAGCTGTAGATGGAATGAAAAAGCTGACGAAGGAATGATGCTGCCCAGGGATGGGGGCAGAAACGCAGCTACGGTTTTGTACTTCTGTGTATTTTCAAGGTGCTAGGTAAGTTTCATGGGAAGACTGAAGACACTGAGCTGTCATTCTTTCTATCAAAAAGTCTGATTCAGCATTTGTAGAAGACATAAATAAAGTATGGCATCTGGCTTTACCAAATTATCGCTATGGTCCAACAATTTTATTCCAGTGTTGTGCTCTGGTAAATCTTTTCTTCTATTAAAGCAGATATTTTAACAAGTCGCTAGTAGCAAACAACATTTTCTGCAGTTCCTAATACCAGCTTTTGTCACGAAGGACTTTGTAAGCACTCTGAGCACAACACGCATCCCAAGCATACAGGGATCAAAAGCTCATGTATCGCTGCAAAGGACAAAACAGTCTGGGGCCCAATTCTGGTTTTACTATGGTCAACAGCAGAGAGAAGGGGTTATTTTGCTCTTAAACTACTAAAATGGCAACCCCTGTCTCTAGATACTACTACCTTGGGTAAAGGATTCATGTCAGACTGCAACTGTAGTCTGTTTTGTTTCTTTGTTAAAAAACATCAAAGTAATAATAATTTGTACATGCTTCCATCAATTTAAAATGCTCTGCTAGATAAATATTTTTAAGATCTATACAACAGGCCCTCTATTTAACAAAGAATACATTTCAGACTAATGTGCTGCCAAGCTCCAGTTCCTTCTAGCAGCTGAATTCTTGGATAAAATCATTTTGCAGGGTATGAGCAATGCAGTTCTGAAAATAGCATCACTGCAAAATGAAAGATGGCAAGAACCTCCACAATGCTGATTTATTTCAATGAAATTTTGTCTCTTATGATCAGTATCTATTTTGATGTTTTCTGCTGAATTTTCATACTTAATAAAATATAAATCTATAGAATTTGTTAATTTTGAGGCCCCAGCATAAATGTCTTAAAGGGAAACAAAAAAAAAATTGCAATTTACATCATAAAATATGTAAAACAGCAAGATGCTTTGTGGATCCAAATAATTTGCATTCATCAGCACCACATGTACAGAGCCACTCATAAAAAGAAACCAACACCAATCAACAAGCTGTTACAGATTGATCTTTAAGTGCAGTTCTACTAGAATGGATTGGAGCCACACTTTTTAAAATATCAGTGGGTTTACACATCTTGCGTAATGCTCAGCGTTTGGACATGTGCTACTAAGAAAACACTAAGAGGTGGTACTGCACTTGCCGGATTCTAGGTAGATTACATCTTTTGGCTTTCTTTCAAATCCGCGGATGCAAAGGTACACTTCGGCAGGTTATTTTTTTTCCTAATAATGAAGATTTTAAAATAGATTGGGAATAACAATTTTCAAATGAGAAGGAGCCTAACATTTCACAATCCATTAATGCAGCTGCCTTTTCTACTTAACATGAGCAATAAAACTGGCATTCTTCTATCACAGATTTTGTGCTAAGTATAAGATTATGTGTATGTGAGAAGGGTCAAAATCTTTGAGTCTGAGAGCAGAAACAGATGAAAAGAACACATCATAAACATCTTCTATCTACATTTGGTCACTGATTTTATAAAGAAAGCGACCCTGTGTACCAAGCCCAGCTACATTCTCCGCAAGATTTACACTTGTTAGGTCCATGTGCAGAAACCAAAAATACAAACGTCCTAGTTGTGCAAGCCCTAATTCATGACTCATACAGACTTCCCTGAGCTGTCCTAATGACACCGAAACAGTAAGGATGATTCATGAAAATAAAAAATGGGAATACACAACTCCTTTTCTAAAAATCTCCTGCCAGCATACATATATATATATATATATGTTCATATCTATACTATTTTTATCCTCTCTATATTATTTTTATCCTCAGACATTTTACACCAATTTATGTAAGTATCAGATCCATCTTGAATGTAACGTATAATTTAATCTCTACAACTGAGGTGACTGAGGAGGAAAAAAGGATAAAAGATAGAGGAAACATAGAAAATGAGTGGGGAAGGAACATCAGAGAATATTAAAGAAAAAGAACCACGCAAAACACCAGACATTAAGCCATATCTAGAATGATGTAATTATAGAAATAATACCACTGATAATGAAAGGCTTCATCTGTAGGTTTAGCAACATTAAGATATCTGTTTTGTTTTGTTGGTTGTTTTTTTCTTTTTAAATCAGTACAGATGGGTTTATCATCAGAAAGCAGTAGGTACATCTTCATATCATACATTACTCACTATCAGTAAAAAAATCAGTGCTGCTAAGACGCACTGTGTCAAAAGTACACTTAAGAATTACAACATATTTTTAAACTCAAGACTATCTCCTTTGATGCAGTCTAGACAGAAGAGCAGAGAGTCCTATGCTGCCTTTATCAGGAAACATAAAAACTACATTTACTTAAAAATGGGTTTTTTTCTTAAGTCTATACAGATGAAGATCATAAATAAATATATACAGCTACAAAGGAAGAGGTGTTTTGCTTACTGTGTTAGCAGGTTACCGTGACAGGAGTACCATGTACAATAATACTCTCATGTAAATGCAAAATACCTGCTGTGTGACGAGTATAATTGAAGTACTTGGAGTTGCTATATTGAAAGTAAGAACATGATATCCTGTCCCAACACATAACGGATCCCTAATAGATGATACAATGAAAATGATACATTTTAATGAAACCTAACATATATCGATCAGTAGCTAAACCTTATAGCTAAAGATCGAGTCATAATTACTACTGTACTTAAACAGTTCTATTAAAGAAAAGTCTTCAATATTTGCGGTGAAATATTCCATATATCAAGTACTGAGATTCTATCAATGTGGCGTTGCTTAAACCTTCAACATTTTTCGTTAAAAATGTTTTATGCTGTATATAGCTGTATTGGTGATAAGGACTTCAGAATGTTTTAGCAAAAGCACATTAAAATATTTACTGGTGCAAAAGGAACAGACGACTGAAGGAAAAGTGATTGTACAATAATGAGTTGTTGATGAAATCATGAACTATATAGACCTGAATATGTGCATTTTTCACACAACAGCTGGGAAATACTGCTTCCTCAGACCAACTTTTTAACAAAGAGAAAAGAGACTGGAAATAATGGGGAGAAAGCAGGTAGCTAAGAATGTCATATCTGCGAACCTTTAGTTCTTCAATTATTAATATCCTTTCCTTCCTTTATTCTCTCCTCCTGTGCTTTTCCCTATTTTTAATATTCTTAAAATATAAAATCTTTCACATTAAGGGCATTTGCGTCACTTCTCTTTGTTCTTCCCCATTTCTAATCTATAGTAGGAAACAAAACACCGCTGTCAAGTCCTAAAAAAAGAATCCAAAAATTGTTTTCTCTTTCACCTGTTACCTCATTACTTTTGGCAAAGCCGCCCTCCCTGCATCAACCTGTTGTGCTGCCTTCTAAACGAACTAAGCCTTATTTGCACTTTGATTCAATTTCAGAGGGGAAACATTACTGTGAAGGATGGACAGGCACTACAGATTGCTTCCACAATATTTCAATGGAATAATAATGAGAAAAAAAGGCAACAGCAAGTAGATTGTGTAAAGCATGGAAATGCTGTGGACTAACATATTCTGAATTACTTAATCATAGGTATAGTAATAATTAAAGTCATATAGTATGTTTCCCTGTTGACAATTTCTATTCTCATGGTTGGCAGTAAAGGCAATTTCTGAAAGGAATTGGGAAACATGGACAGCGGGGCAAAACCGGTTTTAAGGATACACCATGTAATGTTATGCTAAAAAGTGATCGAGACTTCTATTTGAAATCATACAATATTCTTTTTATACAGTGTTCTTTTAATTTCACTGGGTTCCATATTTCTTTCGCGTTTAAAACTAGAAAAATCTATGTAGAAGATAAATTGCAATTAGCTGTGTATGATAACCTTTTCAGCTCGGGAAGAAACAGTAAATATCAGAGCTGAAACAAGAAGAAAGGCACTGACTTAAAAAGCCCTGGCTTTGTGTTTTGTCACTCTTGCTTCTCCGTGGCACAGCTTTATAAACTGCAACACGAGCATATTTTAAAAGATAATTTTCCCTTCAGTGAAAGGCTGTACTTATTCAATTTAGAAGATATTAAGTGTTTATTTTACACTTATCTTTGTATTTCTTTCTTTCACAGTGCGAGCATCCCTTTGAGTCTTTCATAATGGAACCGATACTCAGAACTCAATCCAATTATAACAACCTACCAGCAGTACTAATTGGTGAAAATGCATTGCTGGTAATTGCTGTAAACTCATCCTTCTGCGCAGGATGAAAGAGGCAATAAATTCTATCCAGCGTTAAACAATAGGGAAGACTACCATTAGCACTGCTTTTCTTATGTAAAATGCATTAAAGTGAGTCATCCACTTAAAAGTTACCTCCTGGAAGCTTTAACCAGATTCAGGGACTAAGGCAAGTGCTTCGGAAAAAAAAAAAAAAAAAATAAGGTGAGGAAGAAAGAAGAAAAAGGAAGAAAACACGGTCATTAGCCCACAGTGGTTTGTTGTGGGTTGTTTGGTTTTTTCAATCGGTAGGCGAATCTCTCCCATATCATGTACTGGCTTATTTTTGGCTTTCTTTTCTTGCCTGCTTTCATTATGTGATCTTTGCGCTGCTCTTGGCAACACTTTCGTGCTAATAAGGATTCGGTACTTTCAAGATTCCCATCTTACGGCCACGCAAAACATACCGCTGCTTGCAGCGAGAGCATCCCTCAGCTCTCGCAAAGGTGATTTTTGAGAAGTAACGATTTGCAAGGCCAACGCTGAAGGAAACAGTTCTTCAGTCGGGTTGCTTTACTCATGCTAAAACCCCTCTGGGGCGGCACACGCGTGCGCGCACACACAGACACACACACACACCCCATCACCACCAACAACCACGGACAGCAAACAAACCCTGCAACTGTCAAAATATTCATGGTGTGCGCTGGAACACATCCAGGCAGGAGTGAGCTGAGGCACAGGCTCAAAACTCCAAGCGCTGCTCGCCTGCCCGTTTCACATGCCGGCCGCAGAAAGGAGAGATCTGCCTTCTGCGTGAATTTTAAGAAAATTGCCAAAGTTTTGATTTATTTGTTTTAAAAATACTGTTGAAACTCCAGCCAGGCTGAAATAGCCTTTGTGGGAGGAGTGGGCGGGCTCTGTGTAACTCGAAACTTTCCTCTCGGCACGGCTGAACTGCCGGGGGTATATTTAGAGCCGGGATCCTCGCCGGAGCGGAGCTCTGAGGCAAAGCCTTTCCCTCAAAAGTACCGCCGCCGGTCGTGACCGGGGCACTCTCCCCTCCTTCCGTGACCGCCCCGGAGGGACCCTCTGCTACCGTGACTCCTTCCCAAGCAAAAGCAGCCG
>NW_010424083.1:1759-11462 GCF_000710305.1 Buceros rhinoceros silvestris | reverse complement strand
CGGTGCGGACCCGGCCGTTACCGAGAGCTGCCGGAGCCGCGCTTCTCCCTGCTGCGCTGCCGCTCGGCTGCTCCCTGCGAGAAGGGCAGTGTTGGAAACAGGTCGTTAGCAGCAACAGTTGGAACTGCAGCAGCGTCCGGAGTGTCCTGCGCTAACCTGACCTGGGGAGAAGTGGTACAGAACGGACACACGGAGCGCGTTCCAGCACCCCACCGCTGGACACTGTCCAGGCAGGCAACAGTGCGGGGGAGAAATTGTGGCCTGAGTCCCCTCGGGGAAGACCCGCACCACCTCCAGCTGCTCTGAGGGAGGGGGACAATACTGAACTTCGGCAAAGTCAAACGTTTACATCAGAATATCCCAGAGAAGAATCTCAGTTTCGAGCATTAGGCAAGTAATCATCTTCTATGAGAACGCAAACCCGAAGGCGAATGACTCCCTGACTGGGCTGGCGCTTACCCAGGGAGTGGTCCAAGGCTTGGGTGCTGCCAAGAAGCACCGCAGCTGTATGTCAGGGATGTTTCTGCCGCACCTGAAAAGCAGCAGGAGCAGGTCAACGGGCAATACTGCTTCTCCCCAGGCTCGCAAAACTTTGTTCGTTAAATGGATCCTGGTTCCATGAAGCCGTGTCCATGAACGCCAGGCATCTTCCCTTCGCACAGGAAAACTGAGGAAGTAAAACCATGTTTGAGTGCCACAAAAAAATCAGCTCCCAGAGGGAGGAGTGAGCAGGCAGCCTCTGGCTCTCTTGGGTCTGTATGCTGCTCTCTGAGGGATCTGTTTTGGACTCGGCTCACCTGGGTGTTCTCAGCAAGCCTTGATCCAGTCTCAAGTGTCCTGCTGCCTGGCTTGGTCTGCCTGTCTGTGCCCGTAGGTCAGGCGGTGTGAAGTGGCCCACCTGCTGTATCTGGGTTTCCCAGTGACAAGAACACCTCTGCTTCTTACAGTTCCTGGTGAAGCCGCCTTGCTGGAGGCAGTAGCAAAGTCTAGTGATTTCCCTTGCAGAGGTGGAGACCTGACACACAGGTTTTGCGGAGGCAGAGTTGTCTGAGAGAGGGATATCCAGGGACCCCGATACCTGAACTACTCCCACGTGCGGGCAGCACTACTCGACCCCCCCGGGGTTTTCCCTCAGAGACCAAACTGGAGCAGGTAATTTAAAAATGGGTTGTCCAGCCATTGACTCCTGCTGCACCGTATAGCTGATCCCTCTGAGAGCTGCGGCGGGGGCGGGGGTGGGGAACCACAGCCCTGGCACAGCACAGGATACAGCAGCAACGATCTTGTCGGTCACCCGCGGGCTGCAGAGAGTCTCAGCAGGACTTGGCTGGTTCTTGTGCTTTGTGCCCTTTTTCTTCATGGTGTTGCATTCAGAGAGTCTTTTCAATAGAAGGAAAATATTTTCTAACACTAATCGGTAGAAGAAAAATTGCAATGCGACATGCAGGTCATATTACATGATTCATTTCTGTACCAGAATCCAAGGTTATATTTAATGTGTTCTTTGGATTCTTGCTGGGAATGAAGAAGGCAGATGAGCAGACACGCATCTTAGAAGAACTGTTTTCAGAGCTGATCCCAAAGACTAGCAGCAAGACACACAAGTAATATTGCCGGTGAGCAACACATTTACAAAAATTCTGTGTTTCCAACAGAGCAGATGACTCCCCTGTACAGACAAGGGCACGAGGGGGGACAGATCGGTGGAAGAAAGACTGTTGCCTGTTTGATGCATTGGGGAAAGGGCATTAGAATAGCTTTGCAGCCCGTCTGCCATCTCACCCCCTTTTGCTATTGCCCGCGGTGCGTACAAGCTGCAAATACTCAGATACCCCTTAGTCTGGCCTTTGCATGGTTCTTGCTTTCTTCCTTGTCAAGGCACTTTTGTCTTCAAACAGTCTTCCCATACAACACTTCCCATAAACTGTGATTTTGATTGCAGCACATTTAAAGAGGCGGGCAGCAAGCTGATGTTGTCCACGTGTGTGAAGTGGGTGTCTGTAGCAGTGCTTCACCCTCAGACTGAGGTAAACCTGTTGGCCTCATTTTGGTGAAGTGCCAATGAGCCTTCAGACTAGCCAGGGAGCACTTGCTGAATGGGGAGAGAGGCACGTGATGACAGAGTGACTCAATGCCACCGCAGACCTGCGTTTGTAATTCTATGCTTGGTTCTGTGAAAGGCCCCCATCTTTGAGAAGAAGGTGCAAGGAGGTCCCCTAACCGCAACCTCCTAACCAAACCTACGCTCCTTTAGCACCTGAGAAGAGACACGAGGTGAGAAGCAAAAAGCAACATCCTTTCCCATCAAGGCTGCTAATAAACCCACACGGCTGTTATCTGAAAACCTCCACAGCAATTTAGTCATTCCAGATAAACCCCTGCACAGCAGGACAGACAGATTTTTTTTGGTGTCAGGCAGTTCAATTGCTATCAAGGTATAAATCAAAACACCAGTTTACAATCAGCATTATAAAATGTTGCTGGAGGTTATGTTTCCCTGCTTCTTTTCTACAGTTTATTAACATCGGATCTTTCTGGAATATGCTCTTTTAGATTTGTTAGAGAGTAAGCCAGAAAATGAATGAGGCATAAAATCTTGAAAATATTATGAGCATTTGTTGAAGCTGATTGTGCTTCCATTGGTTGGATGTTATAGTCTTTTTGTATTATTATAATCCATTTTGTATTATTATGTAAACGTGTGCACAGACATAAAGCTACTGGATGTGTTACAGCTGCTCACTACATTTGCCTTTGAAGCACTTGAAGGTCTGTCCAGTCCTGGATTGCCCACCTGTAACTGATACCCCTGCCCCAATTTATACATGTTGGGAAAGTGCCCAGTGAGGAGCTGGGCCATCTGCAACAAGTGTCTCCTGGCTTGATTTCTCACTGTCACAGACTGAGGTCTGTGAAATTCAACTTTGCTGTACTACAGAGTTACTTAAGTGCATTTCCTTGCCCTTTGAGACAAAACAAATTAAATTTGCTGCTGATGATATATATTGTGGTGTTCGGGGCACCCCACCTTTTCTTTATTCCAGCCTTAAGACATCAAATCATTCACTGAAAGAAGATGGTATCATACTGTCTGCATTAAGTGGCATGTTACTGGGCAGGTCCAGTAAACTGGCTTCTGAATTAACCTCCTTCTGAATTATTAAATAATTCCTTCCTTCCATAGGAATTCTAAATAATTCCTTCTGAATTAATTTGGTCTGGAAAATATTCAAGTAATATTCCTAAATATCATCCTAGATACTTAATCCAGCTCAGGCGAATAGATGCAAGGGGAGTGAGCACAGGGTGACATCTAACGGTGTAACCATGGCTTTTCCATTCCTTAAACGAAGCTGAAAGCAAATAGTATCTCTTTCCTCTCCCTGCATTGTGTGGCCCTGAAAACTAAACAGGCCTTTTCCTTCAAATATAATTCATTTCTTTGCACTGAAGAGATCAGGTGAGAAGGCAGAAGCAGGATTAATTTGCTGCTGAGGTTAAGGGGATGGAGTCCTCTTGATTTCAGCTGAGCTGTGTGCTCTCTTGCATCAGTGGGGGACTTGAACCTGCAGCTGAAGATGCATTTTGTGGGATGAAACTGATCTTCTGGAAAGAGTGAAATGTTTCTGTAGGAAAGTAACTACCCGCATAGGGCTTGATCACTTGGCCTAGCCGTCAGCAAATCCTCCCAGCTTCAAAACATTTGCAGAAATTTATTTGCCCATAAACAATCCTTGTTACTTATTGCCACAATTACCATAACACCTTGAAGACCTGGAAGGCCATTGTCTCCAGCACTGCACAGAAGGCCACTTGGAATAAATCCCAAGGTAATGCCTGCTCACTGTCATCCATCAGGATGAGAGCCACTTCTTTTTGTCATTTTTTTCCATGCGACAGTACACCTTTCTAACAGGAAAGGATTGTCTGTCTGGCCGCAGCTGGAGAAGGCTGGGGCGGTTTTGTGTCACTGGGCACCAGGGGAGGATCAGCACAAATGCTGGTGCTCCAGGCAGCCCAGACAGAGGGCAGACATACACCTTAGACCTCTAACCCTCCGCAGTTTCTGAAGTAAACCGACACTGCCAAGAAAGGTGCCCCCCATTTCAGCAAAGCTTCGTATTAGCTATGCACAACACTCACAATATGCAGCTGGCTGCTCAGCCTTACCCTGCTCGTGACCAGCACCTCCTTCAACAGCCACCCCGGGAGCCAGTCCAGCCTCTGCTCAACTCGTCAGAACTGCTCCTGTGATCACCCTCACAACACTCCCACTGATGCTGAGGAGTCTTCTTGCCACCACTTTGCAGGTAAGGAGCAGAGATAAAGCCATGACTATAACCTGAGCCACAGGCTTGGGTTATCTCACTGAAAGAGCTTTAAGTTAATGTTTCACATCTCTGATATCCTAGAAAAAGAGCTCGTCATTGCAACCAAACCGACAAAATAACCAGTTTGTGCATCTTACTTTAATCAGTCAAAAGTGCAATTCCCCATAAATACTCTCTCAGCGGTAGACTCAGTTCTGGTTGGTCTCAGCATCCTTACTCCATGTGCATCCAGCTGTTTGTCCCTCGTGTCCACTCTGTCGCCCAGGATAATCATCTGATTCATGCACTAAACTGATCTATTCTAAAACAACCAAAAATGGCAGAAGGTGTCAGAAGCAGATGGTCTGCAAGTGCAGGAGCACAGCAACTATGCCACGCCCCAGGTTCTCACGGGCCCATGCAGAAGGTCGATGGCAAAGTAGGCAGAGACTGCGCGTTGGATGCCTCTCAGTGAATGCAGCGGCATGTTGCTCACACACGGTATTTCTATGTGACACTCATGCCAAAACCAAAGATTACACACTGCTGAAGCTCTGTTCAATGCTGGACGTGATTCTGAACTTCCTGTGGGGCCAATGCAGCCCACGCTAAGTCAACATGAGGATTCTCAGAGGCTTTCCTATGCTTTGGGTCAGACCCTGTAAGCTGACAGGATGACTTGTTAACACAAGATTGAATGAAATCATCTACATTACCAAATGATTTAATTTTGCATGTGGGCCCTGTGCTTTTGGATCTTTTACAAACACAAATTCTAACTTGAACATTGCCTCAGTTTTTGTCTTACAGAGGAGCCATGGATTTATAATGTTGAAAGCCTGTTATCCTACTCTTCTTGTTTGCTCGTAGGATGAAGCAGTAACCCTCCCCGTAACAGCAGGCAGTGGTTGTACCAACAACTGCTAAGCCAAGATGAGCACGGCATTAACAAGAAATAAAAACTGCTGTTAGGTACAATGCCACAAACTGGGTGACATATGAGCTGACTTCTACATGTTTTCTACCTTCAGAAATTTCTTCTAATTTCTGCCTTCAAAACCACAAAGGTTTTTCTGTGTAAATTCTAGAAAAGCCTTTCTCTTGAGAATTACGGAAAGAAAAGCATGGCCAAGCAAGAAGATTATTTCTACAGAGCAGGCTTCCCTAAAGAAACACAAGTATCAGAATGCTCTTACTCTCAAAGGATGCTTGTCAGGAATTACCTCACTTTACCAGCCTGTTTTCCAAGTTGCCTGAGAAAGGCCACTACAGGCTGGCTCTGAAGGTCGACAGATAAGGGCTATTTCAGATGAACAGTGCAGTGATATCAGAGATGCTGGCACTGGCAGTCCTTCTTCTTCCCTCTGGAATGCCTGCTCCAATTTTAGCTCAGGCACTGAAGCCAGAGAAGCTGCTGTCTCTCAAAGCAACACCCCGATTAATTCATTAAGGATTCTATCGTTAGGACTTGGCATTTCCCACTGCACACAGAAACTCAGACCTCCTGTGTGACAGGGTAGAGGGAAAGAACTCGCCGACTCAGCGCTGTATGCACTGAGGTCGTGGTGGGCAGCTTTCATGCGCTATGCTAGGTCTGCCTCCATGCCTCTGAACAGTTTTAGAGAGAAGCCTCATATAGAGGCTTTGCAGCAACCAAATCCCAAGGTAACAAAGGCACAAAGTGAGAAGAAAATGACTCTTCCTCCTTCTTACTCTGTGGCAGCAGGAACAAGCTCTGACCTTCCAGCCAGAAACAGAGAAGTTTGCCCCAGAGACCCCAGCACTGCTGAGGCGTTCAATCAGGCTCTCACAGGGATGATGACAGATGCCAGGTGAACGCCCTCTGTTAGGATCACATTTCCCCTTGTTTCAAGATTCTCAGGTCAGTTCTGCTAAAGCTGCCTGAAATCCCAGATGTTCATAGCAAATAGGGAAGACAATCCAAATCAGAATAAATAAATAACTGCAAAGCTTTGGAGGAGAGAAAGAAGAGGCACTTCTTTATATTAATGACACCTCCCTGGTTCTCCACCATTAACTCTGCTAACGGCTTTACATTCCTGTAAATGTACATTCCACTGAATATGGAATCGAAGGATAAATTATCTGATGCACCAGACACTTGAGAGAAAAGAAAAAAAAAGTTATTCCCAGTTAAGAGCTGTGCTTGATACCTCTTTAAAAGGGAATCACAAGTTAGTAGCATTTTCTTGGGCCGGGGGGCAGAGAGGTAGATGAACAAGAAATAAAAGCTCCCCTTTCTTACAGCTGTTGGATGAGAGAGCAGCCAATAGTGAGCGTGGCCAGCTTCTCCACCCATTGGGACGCCTGCGCTAGCTCACCACCAAGAGGTGTGTCCTTGCACTTTAGGAAGAAAGCCTGGCAGATGGCGAGTTTCCAGGGCTATTGGACAGCAAGGAACTGTGCATGACCTGGCAGAGTTTTAAAGGAGTGTCTTTAATATTGCAAAGCTGATCCAAACACAGCACAGTACTAAATACCATGCATTGATCTCCAGTGAAGAGTGCTTGCTAAGGAAACCTCTTAAAAAAAAAGCCTGCTTTAAAATATTTGCCACATATTCAAAAGCCAGAATAATCTCCTGCTGTCAAATCACGACAGCTCCTCAAAGGTCATTAGGAGTATTCTTTAATTGTTAAGATAGAAATATGCTTGTGGTTCCTCTCAGCAGACAGACAACTGAATTCTGATCCGGGATATTATCTTTGTAAAATTGAAGTGGTGTCATTGAAATGAAATCAGCTGTGCTACTGCACAGACATTCCAGATTTTCCAACTACGTATTTCTAATGCAAAGTTACCATGTCTGATATCCCAGCGCTTTGAAGTAGCACAGCTTCTAACTTAAGACAATTCACAATGGTGCCAAAGGCAGAATGTGAAGGGCAAGGAACATTCTGTCCTTACTCACTTTTCCCAGCATTCAAGAGGACAGATTCTTCACTAGGGGCACAAAAAGCTCAGCAAAACCTTTCTTCTGTTTCCAGTTAAACTGTTTCAGGATAAACAAGACAACCATTTTACTTTCAGAAACCATGCTCTATTGGGTCTGGCTAGGGTGTAGTTAGTTAACGCAGTAGCCCTCACGGTGCTGTGCTTTGTATTTCTAGCTAGAGCGGTGTTGAAAACACACCAGTGCTTTGGCTCCTGCTGAGCAGCGCTGGCACTGGTGGCAGAGAAGGGGGAGGGATGGAATGGCTTGGTGGGCACCTGGCAGCCAACCAGGATTAACCCACCACACCTGGGATCACTAAGAGCAGAAACCTGGCTCTTTTGTTAAGGACTACAGCTACTGCCCTAGGCGTGCTTTTGGTCTGACCTTGGGGGAAGGTGCACAGAGTTCAGACATAGGAGTCTATTTTCCATCTTCACAGGGACAGAAGCAAGGTGTGTCATCTGAACTGAAAGGAGTCTGTCCTGTGGCAACAGATGTGCAGCTAACTCCTGTCTTACCTACGGATGAGAACTGGTTTAGAGCCAGCGGTTTGATCTGGGCACTCCTGTGATTGATTGCATCTTCTCAAGCTGCACCATAACCGTCCCGTTTCAGAATGCCTCCTGTCTCTGTGTAAGCCACAGGACCCAAAAGAGACAAAAACCTGTTGAGTAAGAGAATCAGAGGAAACAAGACTATCACGTCCTAAAGTCTAAGCACACATGGATGTCACATCACGCGTAAAAGTCTAGAGAATGAGTTTGAGAATAGGCGTTGCACGTCTTTTGGACAGTGCCAAACCCAGAGTTTTACTTTCCTATTTCTTGTTTCTAATCAGACCGCTTACTAGCTTTCTTAGTCATGTTTCGATGTTAACGCTATTACTATTTACGAAAGGGCAACACCTGGTAAGAGTGCCAAAAAGAGCCCTTCCCTGGAAGAAAGAAGCCGCTTTTCACCCACACCCTGAGGACTGTGTACAGTCCTTGTCAACAAGGAGAAGCGTGGCTGCTCCATCAAAGCAAGCAAGCTGGGGATAAGGGTGATGGTGAGACAAACAGGGCAGGTACTGACAGCTCCATGGCACTCACATGTGGACAGCTAGCCCAGTGACAGCTGGTGACAGCTACAGGGGTCAGCCACGGTCCAAGGACCACCAAGCCTGACCACAGACACGAGACAGGTTTGAGGTCCATGCTCTCAGCTGAGCCATGCCAGGACTGGCCATGAGCACAGGCAGCCAAATGCCCACGGGAGGGCTAGAGCCTGTGGCACTTCCTGGAGCACTTAGGGTCTGACAGCAGCCATGCACACCCTTCCCACATTAGCTCACCCGATTCTGACGGGCTGCCTTTGAAAAGGGCCAAGCAAAATGATAGCTGTTGCCAATTATTTGAAGGTCAGTGTTAAGAGGGTGGCTACTTCCCTTCACCATAGCCACCGGGTGTTTCCTGGTCTCTTCTGATCTGCTGGCAAACCTAGAGAGCATAGAGACATAATTAGCTAGGAGTGTACCATAGGGAACTATTCTTCACTTCGGAGAATAGAAAGCACGGGGAAAAAGTTAGTGTCCCCACCCGTAATGTCAGGCACTGCAGAACACATCGTGCTGGTGAGCAAAGCACGGTGTTCAGAACCAGTTTGCTCTGCATTTCTAGCTAGATCTGAAATCTAATACATGGAGATTACAACGGACGTTTCTTTTCCACCCCCCCAAGAATCACAGCTGCTGTGTGTTCGGTTTCAACGCGGGGCAGGGCAGCATGCTAGCACGCCGTCCACCAACCTCCCCCTGACCCCAGTAGTTTCATTTGGTTTCCAGTCATGTGAGATATTAAAGCGTTAGAAAGTTTTTAGAACGTTTTAGACATTAAAGTTTTAGAATCCAAAGATGGAAGCACGCAGGAAAGAAGGGTGATTAAAAAAGGGGAGAGAGGTACCAGGAGAGAAATAATCACAGAAAAATATGTGCAAATTGTGAAGGAAGAGGAGAACAAAACAAAGCAGAATGGGTGTTGGGAGAGGCAAAGGTTTGATGGAGAAGCAAAACCAGAGATAGTAAGGCAGAGAAGAGCAAGAAAGATAATTTTGCAGGAGCAGAAATTTCTTGTTAGCAGAGCTGGAATCTAGAAACCTGAAGTAATCATTCAGGGAAAAAACTCCCAGGGGAAAGTACAAATTAACTGTCTGCAGTTGAAAACAAATGTTGCACAGTACAAGTTCCTGCCCTTCACGTTTCTGAATTTTTTTGCCTCCTGTCCCCAGAGTGTTGTCCGAGGCCCCTCAAAGTACCAAGTGCTGCACCGTAGCCTATCCCCCTCACCCCAAACCCCCACCCCTTCCCGTGCAGATCCTTGCCATTGTCTCCTGGCCTTGTCTTCAAGCCTGCTGCCTCCTCACAAACCTCTTCTTACACCTGCTGCCTCTTTTCTCCTGC
>NW_010424083.1:0-1552 GCF_000710305.1 Buceros rhinoceros silvestris | reverse complement strand
TGCTGCTGCCTCTCCAGCTACCTCCCACTTACCTTCTAAAACCCTGTAAATGTAAGAGTGGTTCCACTGCACATAAAGGCTCAGCATGAAACTTTTGTCATTTCCGTGCTGGCCTTCACTGCAAACTATCCAGGGCAGAAATTGTCTCTGAACACTTGCTTAGCATCTCATTTAGGTCCCTGGCACTTGTGGGAAGCCCCTGCTGGTAGCACTCTGTGAATAACAATACCTGTTTTACCGGGTAACATAACAAATCATTCTCAATAATCCACTGTGCTCGTTTGGATACACTTCCCTGTGGATCCCTCCTGCTCAGGAGAGCTGCCGCTCCTTGCCCGATGCCAGGAGGGCTCGTTTCCATGGAGCATTGTTTTCCCTTTGTCTCACAGAGGATAAACAGGAGCCAGGGAACAACCTACAGTGACAGATGACAGCATGGCTGTTCCCAAAAGACACAAGGGGACTAAATGCTGAGCGGAACACCGCACATCCAGAAACCAGAACAAACTGATAGGTGCTACCACACTTATGTAACCTCTTCTACAAGCAGACCTGTAGGGTGAGAGCTCTGAGGGGGTTTCTTGCTGCTCTTCTGGCCAGAAGCCAATGGGTTTTGCAGCCAAGGCACATCATGCAGTGGGCGTTAGGACTGCTTAGCTGTCCCCTACTGAGTACAGAAGGGAGAGAGAGAACATCAGGCTTTGTTGAGAACATGGTAAAGATGACATTGCAGCAGATGACAATCAGTGGTGGCTTTGACAGATAAAGGATGACACGTAATAACGGAACTAGATATAAATACATAGGTGGAAGGTTTTAGGAACCTGTACTCCTGGTCAGGAGGCCAAAGAACTTGGGTTCCTGAAATACTGGTGTGTCCCTAGCTGGGAAATTGAAATCATCAGTATGTAAACCTACAGGTCCAGTATCACCTTTAAAAGGTGATGCTCTTTTTATAAGGTAACATCAAAGTCAATCACAAAGAAAAGTTAGAGGAGACAATGCTCTTGAAATTTAAAAAACAAACAAATAAAACCCCCCAGAACTTCCCTACCTCACAAATACCTGGGATCAACTTGACAGTGACCTCCTCAAGCTCCTACGTTGGCTCGGATTTTTCTCTTCAGGTTTTGTTTTCAATAACTCTTGTCTCTAGTGGACAGCATGAGGGCAACGGGAAGGAGTGTTTCAAAGGCTTTTGTAATTAGAGTCATTCGATTTGCCAAATCGCACCAAAGGTCACAGACTGTCGGTAGCACAGTGCCATGCAAATGATCTCTTTAAACCGCCGTTTGGACACGGGTCGGGTGAGATGGAGGCGGCAGGGTTTTCTCATACTAACAGCCGCCGTGCAGCAGCTCACTCAACTTCACCTTAGATCTATTGCCATATTTTTCCGTAACAATGTAACCACTTTTTTTTTTCTGAATCCCGTGGAGAAGCCCGGGTAGCTGCAGACACAGCCTGCCTGTCCTGGCAGTCGGGCCTTCCACCCGGCTTTTCCGACGCTGGCTTCGCGGGGCGGGGAAGGCGGCGGAGCGCCAGCAGCGGG
>NW_010424082.1:0-15321 GCF_000710305.1 Buceros rhinoceros silvestris | reverse complement strand
TTTATATTATAAAATCTATAATTTTATATCTGACAAAACAGATCTTCCAAAGAGACTCAAATGTAAAGCATTTCTGTCTGTCATCTTTGCTGAATTGCCTCAGAACTCCTGTAAAGAATTACTTTTATTCTTTAGTTTAAATTTCTGGAGCAACTTTTCAGCTTTAATACTTGGATTTTATTTTAAATTAACCAATGACTTCATGGCTGGGAGATGTGATCATGTTTTCTTATTTGCTGAGAAGTCCAGGCAGAATGAATTCTAGGTTACATAAGGTCATAAGAAATGGTCTACTCTGTGTCTGTCTTACTGTGAGCATCATGAGTGCCAGCCCCTAAATACTTGCAGCAGAAAGTTCTCAGCTCCCTGCTGAGATGATGTTATTCTTCTTCTGTCAGAATGCCACACTGGCAGATGTGCCACAGGAACTCCAGGAGATTTACAGGAATACGGAGCATCAACGGGAGGTCAGGGGAGATACCCAAACGCGCCAAAACCAGCCATAAATATCTAACTTTAACAGTCCAAATCCCATCAAGGTGTTAGATAATCATCTATTGATCTTCTAATGATCTATTGATCATCTATCTATCTATTTTTACTTCTGTTTCCACCACTTTGAGGAAAGTAAGAAAAATCTATGGAGAGCAGTGAAACACATCAATGCCATCACTGCAAACAAGATTGTGCATGTAATGAAGAGTACAGATGGGACCATCCTTTCTTAACCATTGTGATACGCAGGAAAAAAACCCTTGTAATTGTCCTCTGAGCAGTTATAGGTTGCTTTGCTGAGGCTGTGTAACAAGCAATTGACACACTGAGCTAGACGGGGGGGAAATACAACAAACCTACGTTATAATTTTATTTTCTGACATGCAAAGTCAGTGATACTCGAATCTCTTATTACTTATTACCTCCACCTATTGCTTTGATTGGCCAGTGTAAAGGAGTAGTCTCTGTATATTTTAAAACATGAATAATATTCTAAAAATGTATTTATTTTATCCCACTTCATATTCTATACCATTGTTTTAAATATTCTACATTTTCTCATTTCCAAAGTTGAAAAGGCAAAACCAACAGTTTATGCCTATCGAAAAGGACAGTCTCATTTGCTACGTGATTCTGTCAGCTAATTAAAATAAGAATTGCTCATCACTACCTGTTTCTTACTGGCCACAAGAGAAACATACAACCTGCAATCTAGTAGTCTGAGTGGGAATATGTTTAAAAAAAAAAAAAGGATCTCAGCATCTCACCAAAGAGCCATGAAATTTGCAAAAGCAATTTAACAGACTTTATTAGAAAGATTTAGATGAGTGTTTTTTTTGCAACCACAGCAAAGGCTCTAAAGAGGGAGGGAATGCAAAACAATGGAAATATTGCAGAACTGATATGAATGGTAGTTACAACTGCAGTGAACAACATTTTGCATAAATCTCATTTTTCTACAATTTTAAAGCACCAGATTGATTCTTATTTTCTTAAAGTAGTTAGGTGGTGAAATCTGGATATACAAGTCAAGGACTAAGTTCTGAACAGATGTATTGAAGTTTAGTTGCATCAGTCAGGTTGTTCCTTTGAAGAAAAACTATTTCCCCTAGAGATGCTGAAGATGACTTGAATCTTTGAATAGATAACAAGTGCAAAATTTTAGACAATCACACTGGAAAACTTTAGATTATAAGCCTGAAAAGGAAATCTGTGTTAAAAAGTGAAATTTATGCTTGAATTTTCTTCTTTGGTCTAATGCTTGCACTCAGGAACAACCAGTGCCATTCTAAATTTATATCTCATCTTTAACATTCTTTATCACAGTGTTACTAACTAGCAGATTGCTGTAAATTAATATATAGCACAACACTATACCCGAGCTTTGTGCATGAGTCAGTGCAGAAATAGCTAAAAATAAACATGCTATTCGTTAAAAGATCCCCAAATTATTTCAGACATGACCTTTGCAGTAAATTTCTAACTTGGTCATTTGTTTTACCGTTGTATCAATGGAAGTGCAACTTGTGCCACCTCAATCTGCTATCAATTTCTTGATAGTTCTGCTAAAATAGCTATTTCCTTACATGCAATAAAATTTAACTAAAAGAATGTTAAGACGCTAATAGGTCATGTACTCTATGGTTGCATTTCCTATGTGTATCCGTGCAGTCATAACTTGCCCACTTTATACAAGACACCACTGCTTTGAGGCCATATTTGCTTTTTTACAGCAAATATTTGTAAAAGCTTTTTATCCCGTCTCATTCAGTGTACTCTGGATACCCTTCTATTGTCTCCCTTTGTTTATCATACAGCCCTACTGCTAATTTACTGCATGTTTGTTAAATAGTGCTGCGAATAAAGAATTACTGATTTATTAATTGGCTTTTCTTTGAGGATCATCCATGCAGCATTTGCACCCATCGAAAATGAGTTTAACCATTCTGGGATATGATTGTCGTGTTCCGCGTTGCCATTTTCCAGAGGGAGGACTATAGCAAAAGGACGCTAATATCACAAGTGCACATTAACTTAAAATGACCCATCTGAGATGCTGCAGGACTGGCTTTTCAGGCAACTGAACATTTTATTTTATACATTTGTCTCGGAGGTACCCACAAAACAGAGAGCAGCAGCTATCCGAAAACGGTGGATTTATTGCAATCGGATTTGCCCGGCACTCCGACTGACCAAATAATGACAGGTTCAGATGTCAGCCAGGAATTATTACTGCACAACAGATTCCGGAACACTGAAGAACACCTTCTAAGGAAGATGAACCAAAGTGTGCTCACCTCACTGATGTAAAGGGAGAATCTCCCACTTAGAGATACCAAGGGGGTCACTCACCAACTGCGGGGTGAGGGCCACTCAGTGCCAGGGAGATACGCCCGGACAGTGTCCTGATCCAAGGGGAGTCCCAAAAATTATCCTTGATCAGTGTCCCGATCCGAGGGGAGCATCTCCAACTGCACAGCCTGCTGCTCCGAGGAGAACCAACTCACAAATGGCTCTCCGGCAGGGGCTCCGTTTATACCCTGGGCAGTGTGAGCTGGGGTCACTTTCAGTCCCCACAGACAGGAGGCAGCTCACAGAACCCAGACTCCGAGGTGCCATACAGCCCTGGTTTGTAGCACCGGATGTCTATCGGGTGCTTCTGCAGGAGTCTGTCTTTTGTGCAAGCTCTGTGCAAGCAGTAACAGTGTTTAGACTGCCACAATGCTCCAATTACAGATCTCACCAACTGTATCCATAGGCTTCCTGATACTCTGCAAATTATCAACATACTGGTGACCTGTCAATAGTGTCATTTGTATTACTTGTTCGATATCACCATCAGATATGTGTGCTAGAAACAAGCATGGCAACCAGTCTGCAGCACAGCATTTAGCTGTCAAAATTAAGACATATCTGATGATAACCTTCTATCCCATTGACAACCGCCCTTCCGTTTTCTGCATCAGTCGAGGCAGGGGTTGGCTAGAGCGAAATGACTTTCCCTAAAAAGCACTGGCTGTATGTATCCTTGGGAAATGGCATTCTAGCTTCTTCTAACTCTTGAAAGTTTGACTTTGCATGTGTTACTGCTCAAAATGTAGGAAACTGAAAGTTAAAATGTATTAAATTTTAGTAGACAGAAAATCCAACACAAAATGACTTTGTCTTTCACAGCATTTATCAAAAATTTTATGATCAGGCCTCAGTTAAACAGAATGACTGCTAGCAAATAGAGGACTGTCATTTCTATGAAACACCACTTCTGGAAAATACAGTGAACCTTTGCCTATAGTTTTTCATCTATTTACTGACAACAAAATAATATCGAGACTCAAAACCAGAGATCAGTTGTAATGAGGGATTACACGACAGGGATTTCCTGGTCTCCTCCAGCTTGTCCCTCTCCTATTTGTGAGCTTTGTGCTCTGTCCAGCAGACAGAAAAGGAAACTGAAAAGTAGAAAGGATGAACAATAGCAGGAGACACGTGAATCCCTCAGTAAAAAATCCCCCAGTTGGTAAAAAACAACCACAATTACCAAACTGACAGGAAACTTCTAGCCCTCAGGGCGGCATGGTAAAATGGCTGCAGGAATTTAAAATAAATAAAGAAAAAAATTATTCTTTCTGCCCCCAAAGTCTTTATTCTAAAAAACAATGCTTTGCTCCTAGTGTCCCAAAAACATCAGCTTGGAGAAAGCATGAAAATAAAAAAAAAACGAAATGTCTGTAAGGAGACAAAACTATATGTGGAGTTAGGTATTTTTCTTTGTCAATCTTGAAAAAAAATTAGATTCTGGAACAGAAATCTCTTTGAGGGCTTTCATTAACATTGAAGATCTGTTTGAACAAAATCCACTCAGATCACAATAATTATACTGATTAAATTGATCAGATTGATTTAAAAATAATAACTATTTGCCCAATTTAACTAAGACTAATGAAGACCTGGTCATGTGCCATGTCTAATTTTTTCTATGTTCTGCTTCCTGAACCTACTTTCAAAATCTTTTCGCTCTCCCCGAAAGAGTATTTCAGTGTAAATAAATTTTTTAAAATGTTCTGTTTCTTCTTTGAGAGCATTAAAAAACTGAATTCAAGGTCAAATTTTTTATTTAGCCCAGGATGAATACTTTTCAATGATAATTGAAAATGTCAGGAAAAAAAAATCACTTACTATATAGCTGTAGTTAAAAGCACCTCAAAACTGTATCTTAGCATGGACGTTAATGGACAATCCGTCCTTTAGATGTCATCAGTCAGACTGCTCATATTGTCCAGAAGTACAAAAAGTTGATGAAGTCACAGCTTCAGGTCACTGAAGGGCAACAGTCCAGCATCCTTCATCCTACTAATCAACACAATCAAGAACCCATTGAGCGTTTACAAGTCAATGGATTCTCTGATGGCTGTGAAATCTGCCCAAGAACGATAGAAGCAGAATGAAAGCAATGTTTTACCTACTTGCTGAATTCATATCTCAGTTTCAGAGTCTGTATTATAGACACATACGCACATTTCATCACTGCATCAAGGCATTACTTTAGATCAGAATTTGCCTCTTCCATTCTCAAGTAACCTTACCCATGGGGCCTGGCTCTGCCTCCTGAAAATGACCAATGTAATGTACAATCTCAGGTAACCTGGTTCAGTCCCCTGCCCGTAGCTTGACTGGCTTCCAAGTTGGACTCTCCTCAGTTTCTTCTGCTTCTACTAAACTGTTTGGCCTCAGCCGCCTAAGCACAAGACTTTCAGCACCATCCCCAGTTTAAAAGGCTGTGAGCTGTCTCTAATGAAAAACTATTTCAGGCTGATATAAACAACCAAAATAGTGTTTCAAAGTTGAATAAACGTAGATACGATTAGCAGGTTCTCCAGACGTACAAGAAAGAGAAACAAATCGGCTTCCACCAGCAGAGTTGTAATCCACATTCTGGATTCCAGTATGCTTTGGAAATTGTTGAGAAGCTTAACAGTAATGGTGTTCCTGACAGTATGATGCTCATTTACTCACATGATGAATTAAATGCCATACGGCAATACGTTTTTTCTCAAAAAAAAAAAAAACCAAACTCAAAGATACCTAAAACACACACATACACACAAAAAACCCCCAAACCTGCATTGTTCATTGGGAATAAACTATAATGTTGCTTTGTGAATCCATTTTGTGTCTATTCAGTCCTGTATTTAAATTTTATATATAGGAGTTAGGGTAGTTTTATTAGTTTTCCCATTAGCTTAATTTTTTTAACACGAAGCTTGAGCCATCGTGATCCAATCAGAGATATGGATATCTTTACCACAGAGTTATATTTACCACAGAGTTATATTTACAACATACTGTAAAATATTTTCCCTTGAACATTATTTTTTATTGCATTCTGCAATGTTACATTCAGTCAAGATAACTGATAAATTGTCTTTTCGCCTGCTTCATTAATACTTCTATCTCATCAAAATATATATATCTGCTTTCCAAGTTACATTCCAGGTTCAATGGCTCAGTCAGGTCTGTAAGCAAGAGACAGTTCACCTGAAACAAGATGCCAGTTCTCCCACACCATCTGGAAGTACCTGGTCCATTGACAGAGATACTGTCCACTGCAGGTCCAGGGCAGCTTAACCCATCATTGAGTTACATGCTTTGGTTCTCCACAGTCTTACATTCATTTGTTTCTCTGAACTATATAAGTCCTGTTATATATTTAAGCCAGAAATATTTCAGTGTATTGTATGCTCTGCCTATATAACGTTATTTCTTACGTGTCTTGTCATACCTTTATCCAATAGGAAAATGCCTAATTTTGCCTCTCAGAAAGGTCCAGTGATAAACGACACTTGCAGTTAAAATTAAATATTTGATGCACCAAAGCACTGCAAATATATTTGAAAAGAGATTAGGCTTTGATTTGTCCTGTGTACTATTTTGATGGGTTTTTGACTTAGGTTTTTTTCTTTTATTCTTCACCTTTTGTTTCAAGTTATTACTACCTTTCTGGACATAATAACACGGCTTTGTGGGAAGCTTAGCAGTTAGCTAAGAAAAACAACTGCAAATCAATTAGCACAAAAAAATATTGATTGTGGTGTCTGAACAGTTCCAACCAAAAGGCACAGCCTGCTGGCTGTACATGCCTGCTCTCATGAATGCTCATGAATTCACCATGTTTGACTGTATGGAAGTAAAACCTATACACCAATACAAACCCTTTATCAGACCTTAGTTCACTTGATTTTCACTTGCTATACAGCTATCGGTGGCATTGTCTTGTGGATCTTAATGCCTCTGTTTTGACAGCTGATAAAAATGAGCTGTGAATGGAACAGTTCGTCATCAAATGACAGCTTTTCAATTTAAAATTGTCACGTAAGTTAAATGAGACAACAGCTGTTATTAAAGACATGAAACAGGATTAAATCTGTAGTCGAATATTGCCAAAAGTTCTGGTGATCTCAATTTCAAAAAGCTACAGTAAAAAAAAAAAAGGACAGAAAAACTCAAAAAGGATAATTGAAGGTGTAGGATAGCCATCTCTGCAAGATGAGATTAAACAGATTCTTCATCTAAGATATCATAGAATCATAGAATGTTTTGGGTTGGAAGGGACCTTCAAATGTAACCTAGTCCAACCCCTCTGCTCTGAGCAGGGACATCTTCAACTAGATCAGGCTGCTCAGAGCCCATGCAACCTCACATTGAATGTTTCCAGTGACGGGGCTTCTACCACCTCTGTGAGCAACCTGTGCCAGTGTTTCACCACCCTCATTGTAAAAAAGATTCTTCCTTATCTGTAGTCTAAACCTCCTCTCTTTTAAATTAAAATCATCACCCCTTGTTCTGTTGCAAAAGACCTCGCTAATGAGATTGAACCAAACTTTCTTGTAAGCCCCACTCTGTGGAGGCCTTCAGCAGCCTTACATAACAGTAAAGTAAAATCTCAAGGGTCCGCAAATAGAGAGTGTTTGATAGCTGACAACATTTTTTCAGGTACCTTGAATAGGTACAACAGAATCTACGGAGCTGTGAAAATCTTCAGTGGCTGAAGGAGAGAAACTTTTTTGCACATGTAGGTAAGATACATGAATGGGCATGTGACGGAGACACTGGTTTACAAACAGAAGAGATGCCTCTAGCACCTACTTTCATACGAACACAAGATATACAGCAGAAGCTTCTGCCCAGCACCTTCTTCTGTCCTTCCTTTTATGCTGCACAGATTGAGCATCGACTCTCAGGTTTTGAGCACTGGACTGATTTTGCAAAAAGGCAAAAATCCAAGTTCTGGGACACAAATCCTGAGTTGCAGAGACAGTTTCACGTGTGAATTCAAGGTGCATTCAGCATCTTCTGAACGGCTAGAGGAGGCTGGGCTGTCTGAGCTGACATAAGCTGAAACACTCCATATCTGTCATTGCACCATCCAGTCGTATCAGCACACTGAGTATGATGTTCTTCATGTCGAGATTTTTTTTTTCGTAAAAGCACTGCAGTGAATATTCTTTAAAATCAAGTGGGTCAGTGCTGAAACTATTGCAATGGCTACTAGGACAAACTCCTAGTGCAAGTCATCAGCCCCTTTTATTCTTCTGCTTTTTCCAATAGCTCTTTCATATTTTTGGCATTATTATTTTTACAGAAGCTTTAATTATTTATGGTTTGGAAACTCATATTTAAAAGCTCCCTCAAGCATGGCGATGAGATCTATTTGTTTTATCAGGGTCTAGGTGTTAAAAAAAGTCTTTATTTTTATGAAGTATATGGTTACTCAGTGTAACAGGTATGAGAACAATATTTTGACTTGTGTTTTAAATTAGTATACTAAATTAAGGAGGTGTGAAGGGATTAAAAGACTACCTCACGGGTTACCAAAACCACCTTCTTCAGATTTACCAGCTTACAGTCAACTGAGTTGATTAATGTTCTGAGTTATTCCACATCCATCAATTATGAGAGATTATTTACCATATCCTTTAAGTGAATCAACACTCTTCAGAAAATAATACATCTGAAGAAGAGCAGCATAAACAGATCAACTTCTGCTTGCACTTACCAGCTATTCTTTATTTCTGTTTCTTTATTGAAAAATTCCCTCTGCCACCAGAAATCCAGTAAGAACCCTGGAAGTTTGTACCCCTGGAAAGCGAAGACTTAGTGTATTGATTGCAGTAGCATTATTCAAGTCCTACTTTAAAAGCAGAAATAGTATTTTTCAGGTGTTTCCAAATAATTTCTCATTATAGTATTTCAAAGGAGGATGTTTCCATGCATTTCCTAAGGTATATAGATAAGCACGACCACCAAAAGTGAAACACTAAATGACCAGTGGTACTACCAATAAGCATGCACTTAGAGGCTAGAAGTAATTTAATTTATTTTTATTGATATAATCAGCTATCTGTAAAAGGTTTAAATCATTAGATTTTGCTGTACAGGAAATGCGGGTTGTGATACTTTCTCTTCTCGTGCCCTGGTAATTGCAGGTTACTGTTATTAAGCAGCAAAAAAGTGGAATAGGCTAAAACGATTTTTTCTTTACTAGTACCATCCAATTAATATATGTGTATATATATATATATTTATTTCTAGTCTTCCTCATTTCAGTCTTGGAAATATGGACCTCTTTAACAGGAATGTATCTGATATAGTACAAGAAAGACCAAAATCCAGAATATCTGGACAATCTAAACAAGTGGGAAGTGTGAAACTTAGTTAACTTTTTAGATATGGGGAATTCCCATTCATTTGCAACATCAGAGGCATGATTCTTCGCTCCCTTCGTGTTGAAACTCATTTTGGACACAAAGCTATTAATTCTATTAATTTCAGTGGCATTTCTCTTTGCACAAAACAATAAACTGTACAAATATAGAAGTACAGTCTGTACAGGAGAAATCCTAATTTGTCCAGAAGTTGAAGCCCCAAAGCACTTGAAAAACCTCCCCAAACAAAACTTAGGTCAAGGTATCCATGCAAGTTTCCAGTACTAGTGGCAAGAAAATTGTATCTACTGAAGATTTTGAATTAAATTATCCCATTGTTTTTTTCCACAAAAGGAACATTCCTTTTTCTCCTATTAAATGAAGGAAAGGTTTGAAATTCTAAAACTATGCAGAAAATGGTAATTCCATTCCACAAATGGAATCTCAGAGTTTGACTGTATTTCAGATTGGAACAAATCATTTTAAAAACTGAAATTCTCTGTACCTGGAGGGTATTAAGATTAGTGTGTTACAGAACCCTGGGTCTACATATCATTACAGCTGGTTTTATCAGCTAAATGTATGATCTGCTACCATGATACAGGAATAGTTCAACAAAGCTTTAAAAACTTTACAAACCCATGAAAGCTGCTGTTAATTATACGGCATTAATTATCCCTAATCTCAAATTCTCTTCTGATTGACTCCAAATCCCTTCAAGATGGATCAGTGTATGAATAAATAGTCTGACATTACCACATTTTCCCATTTATTCTCTCAATTAATATTTGCCTGACACTGGAATTTTTTTTGAGAGCTCTCATGTTTTCATAATGCAAAGACATGGTTCAAAATCAATATTTATGGTAGAGATAACTTTTCCAGTTCTTATAATACCATTAGGTGGAAGTTATCTGACACTGTAAATTTAGAAATATTTAATAATTGCTGGTTTGTATAATCTGTAGTTACTGATGTGCTGGCATATAATTAATGCCATAAAATATCAGTGTATCATCTTTACTACCCTCCAGGGCTCCCGTTCTTGGCAGGCCCTGGCCACCCCATGCCCAGGTCTGTGATGTCTGGAGGCAGAGCAGCGACTCTTTCACAGGCACCCCCTTGTTGTGGGGAAGGAGCTTGCGTGCCCTTGTGAGGTTGAGAGCTGTGCTGGTGGTGGCATGTGCCTCCGGTGGGGTCTCCCAGGCCAGACAGGTCTCAACTGAAGGGTCAGACAAAGTGTGTCCACGGGCAGGATGGGCTTACTAGCCTTCGGGCAGCCATCCTAGGAGAAGGACAACTCTAACTCCAAACCCAGGCAGATGGAGCTCATTTAGCCTTGTAAGGCATCCATCATCTCAGAGAAGGATACTCTAACCAAGCCCACGACCCGAGGACTTCGCTGTCACCGTCCAAGCTCGCTAGGCCGTGGCAGATGCACCTCAGGTGTAAAGGGTGGAGCCAGTTCCGCGCACGCTGCGCCTCACCTAAAAAATCCACCGCGCAGACCCGGAGGGTGCACTCATCGCTTGCAGTGAGCGTGGGAAAAGCCCTTCCCAGATATTCGTTCGCAAAGCCAAGCCATGGTGATCATCTTTACTGCTATGTATATCATTCTGCTGCTTTCCAGGAGAGGACAGTTTCTAAGAGAGAGAATAAATACACATTTTTTTAAGTGTTTGTTTGCCAGAACATCAGTAACAAGATTAAGGTTTCAGGTGTACCTGAAAAAAATGTTTTCTTCTATATTTTCTCAGTGATACCTCTTGACAATTTTCTGTTGCCTTTTTGTACTCACTGCTAGTACTTTTCCTATTTTTATAATTTCTTAGGCCTATAACTGAATCAGGAGGCTTTTAATCAAATAAAGGCCCTAAGAGTTGTTTTTAAAAACTATCCAGTAGTGAGCAGCAGTTTTTATCTATGTTAGTCAATGAAATTAATCCAAATAACCCGTAATATTGTTCTATTAAATAATTTCTCTTTCTCATTGAACAGGTGAGTGGATTAGGCTTTTGGACATCTAACCCCTGCTGAGACAGACTAATTTTTGAGAATGGTCTATATCCACTCTTTGCTGATAACCCCATATCCTTGGAGGGAATTTGGACAAAGATGTTCTCGAACAGACTTTCACACAGACATGTTTGGCAGGTTTGACAGCCTCTCTGGAGCTTCCTTTCTGCTTCGTTCCAGCAGCTGTCTGATGTGCCCACGTTAGACAGAGCCCAGACCAGAGAGCAGCCCCATGTCTGCTCCCAGGTCTGAGCTTTTTCTGATGCCAGATTCAAACCAGCCTCGGGTAGTTTGTGAAAACCATTCCAGCATACTCATTACACAGATCACTTGAACTCCAAATCTGTGAATCTCTCTAAAAGGGGCTAAAGTAGTTTTTCCTCCTAAGCCTTCTGAGACTTGCTTTTCTTTTCATAACTTATGAAACAGAAATAAATTTAAAAGTGAGATGACTAAAACCCCTTGCAGGTCCAAAGGTCATCTGAGGAAATGTCCCATTTGCAATGGCTATATGAGCTAGCTGGCAGTACAGATGACTACTTCACAGCTAACAGGTTGTTTTCTATTTCAGAACGAGAAATAATAAACCCCAGACTTTGATCGGATGTTCTCTGAGTCAGATTATTTCAGCTGAGTTCTTATCTTCCTCCTCCTGGAATAGTAAATAATAAATATCAGTCACCATTCACTGCTTAGCAAAGATACAAATTTTAATTTTAAAAGGAATTTCTTTTTTTTTTTTGCTTTCTAAATTTCCTGCTGCCCTGTGCAGATGAAAGTTGCTATATGAATGTAAATTCCATTCATTTATTCAGTCGTTTATCCAGGTCCAGCTTTTGATAAATATGGTAAGACTTATCTCAGGGGCAGAAGAGAGGTTGACTGATTCCATTTCAAATTTAATGGTTACTAAGAGCTTCATGCAAAATTCCACAGGATTAGACCCTTCAATAAACAGAAAATACACCACTGTCATTTCCAATTATGTTTTAACACTAGGCAATGATTTTTATTGTGGTACATTAAACAAAATCAGATTTTCATAACATTTATTTAATGAATACCAAAAAAATACATTTGGTTTTACATCTGTAGTGGGTTTCAGTCACAAAGAGGCCTTTATTGTGTTCATATTACATAGCTGCCTTGTTTCTAAATAAGCATCAGTATTAATGACAATCATACTAAATCTTTGCTTACAGAAGTTACATCTACTTTCAAAAAAAGGATAGGTTTTTCTAATTTTTGAGCATTCATTTATTGTAAAATTACGTAAAGTGAAGCCACCTCAGAAATCTTGAAAATAACGATGTTCAACTCACTCATCAGATAATTATGAATATATTGATTTAATTCCTGCTACTAGACCATCTGGATATTTAACTCCAACACTTCTTAGACCAATAGCACTTCTAAGACTAAATAATGTCCTTAATTTGGAGAAGCCTTCTAGAGGGGAAAACTTTGAAGTTGATTATTGAAAGGTAACTAAAGATGCAAAAAAAGGCTGTTTGAACACGCCAGAGGAATGGTCAAGGGTGTGTTACTTATCTGATTAGCTAATTCCTGTATAGCTTGAAGCCAGGAAGAGCTCAAGTGTTCTACACAAAATCGCACAGAAAGACCAATGTGAAATGCAATTAGAGCTGCACACAGCTGGATGTTTTCCTAACACACTGACTCTTGTAATCTATAGACTAAGGTATCTGCATGTGCTGTTCACAACTACCATTAACATTTACGAGTATTAAAATGAGATTTAAAAAAAAAAGTTGGGGGGGTTATATACCCATCTCTACCTTTCCACTCTATGAAATGTTAGTTTCTGTAGCAGTTTTCAAATCTATAACATCCTCAAATATGAATTGAAAAATTTATGGTGACTTAGATCATCGCAATATTGCTCTTGAAAGTGAGCCTGCAAGGGAAATGAGTTTCCAAAGAAAAATAATTCCAATGTAATGAAGACTCTTAAGAAAAAAAACAATTCCTTTTGCTCCCTCTTTCCAAGTCATACTCTCCAAAGGGCAAAGTTCCTGCCATTATGAGAAACTTACAATTTGGATATGTGTTCTGCTGGATGTTGCTGAAAAAAATAAAGAAAAAAAAAGACATTGACCTTCAGAGTTGCTGCTATCTCAGCAGTATTTTGTAGTTTGCCTGTGTACAAATCCCAATGTTTGCAAGTATCGAGGCAGGAAAACTGCACAAGGAATATTCTCTGAAACTTTCTGAGTTCTGTGAGAGCTGTGCAGTTTATGGCTAACAACCTACTAGCATTTCAGGAATTCCCTCCATTTCCATTATTCTACCTGTAAGCCACTGACTGATTTATCACATTTAACTCTCGTGTATGTTCAATGTGAAACTGCATGAAAGTAATTACATAACTTTATGAAACATTCATGAAAACAATACTGGGCAGACAGGATTCATTGATTTGTAACCAAAACCTGTTGAAGTTTGCAGAACAGTAACTGCTCCTTTTGAATCCTGAACACCAGCAGAATGCTGGATTACCTAGAGTGTTTCAGTTACCTGAAAATATGGACAAGTTCTAATTTCACTTTGCTGAAAAACACTAGGGTCAAAGTTGCTAATACAAAGTACAAGTAAAGAGAAATAAGAAGATAATATGAATCTAGAGCCTTGCCAAGTTAAAAATTTGTAGTTTTTTGGTGGCTCTGGAATACTGCATATCGTAAAAGAATTGCTAAGTGCTCACTGGAAACACATGGACTGCAGCTGTAAGTTAAACAGGTCTAGCAGAGCTGGCATGTTCTTGAAGCTAGTAGAATAAGCAGAGAGTAATCACCAACAGATGAGTTTACCAAGAATAATTTAGAAAAAGTGTATTGTCTGCCTTAATTAATCATTGTAATTTTTGAAGGAACTCTTTCAGTCTATTGTTTATATGTGATGATCTGTTGTTTTGAAAAGTCTGAAATTTCTCCTCTTTTTAAAAATTCTAAGCATGTTGACACCCTACCTTTTTAACCATGGCTTTGAAGAGTGGTCAAAGTCTGTCTGCCATCCCTTGATGGAAGGAATAAGGTTGTTGATAGCAAATGATAGCAATGAGTTTCTATCCCAGTATTTTAGTGAGTTTTAACAGAAGCCTGTGAAACAGTTTTCACAGAATTATAGAATGGTTTGTGTCAGAAGAGAACTTTAAAGATTATCTAGTTTCAACATCCCCCTACCATGGCCAGGGACATCTTTCACCTGATCAGGTTGCTCAAAGCCCCATCCAGCCTGGCATTTAACACTTCTAGGGATGGGACCTCAACAACTTCTCTGGTCAACCTGTTCCAGTGCCTCACCACAGAAAATTGTTTCCCTTATATCTAGTCTGGATCTACCCTCTTTTATTTTAAACTCATTACCCCTTGTCCTACCACTACAGGCCCTGCCAAAAAGTCTCTCTTCATCTTTCTTATAAGCCTCCTTTAAGTACTGAAAGGCCTCAATAAGGTCACCCTGAAGCCTTTTCTTCTTCAAGCTAAACAACCCCAACTCTTTAATCCTTTCTTCATAGGAGAGCAGTTTCAGCCCTCTCACCATTTTCCTGGCTCTCCTCTGGACCCTCTCCAAAAGGTCCATGTCCTTCTTGTGCTGGGGACCCCAGAATTGGATACAATACTGCAGTGGGGTCTCACAGGAGTGCAGTAGGAAAGAAGAATCACCTCCCTTGAACTGCTGACCATCCTGCTTTTTATGCATCTTAAGCATGCAATTGTCTTTCTGGGCTGCCAACACACATTGCTGGCTCATGGCTGATTTTTCATCCACCGATATCCCCAAGTTGTTCTCCACAGGGCTGCTCTCAATACTCAGTTTGTACTGATAGTGGTGATTCTACCAGTGTAGGTGCAAGACCTTGCACTTGGCGTTGAACTTCAAGGGACTCACATTGGCCCACTTCTCAAGCCTGTCGGTGTCTCTCTGGATGCATCCCTTCTCTCAAGTGTATCAGCTGCACCATTTAGCTTGGTGTCATCTGCAAACTTGCTGAGGGTGGACTTAATATCATTGCGTATGTCATTACTAAAGATATATTCCACTATGGACCCCTGAGGTGTGGAAACTTATTGTGATATTTAGCACT
>NW_010424081.1:10960-11199 GCF_000710305.1 Buceros rhinoceros silvestris | reverse complement strand
GCAACGAAGCTGGTGAAGGGTCTGGAGAACTCGTCCTATGTGGAACGGCTGAAGGAGCTAGGACTGTTTAGTCTAGAGAAGAGAAGGCTCAGGGGGGACATTACTGCTCTCTATAATTACCTGAAAGGAAGTTGTAGGGAGGTGGGGGTCGATCTCTTCTCCCCTACTAAGAATGACAGGACGAGGGGGAATGGGCTCAAGTTGCGCCAGGGGAGGTTTAGGGTGAAGATTAGGGAAAA
>NW_010424081.1:0-10756 GCF_000710305.1 Buceros rhinoceros silvestris | reverse complement strand
GTGGATGTGGTGCTGAGGGACATGGTTTAGGGATCCTGGCAGTGCAGGGGTAATGGTTGGACTCGATGATCTTTAAGGTCTCTTCCAACCAGGTGATTCTATGATTCTATGATCATAAATCATCCAAACTTTTGTTATTCAACATTGTTTTTAGACACAGGTGCTAGCAGTACCTGTCTCCAAGTATGCAGCTATGGAGAGCAAGATAATTGCAGTGATCTTTTTATGAGCTTCTAATTCTCAGGCTAATCCAAAAGATTCTATTAATTCAATTTACTGTATTTATTTTAAGGGCCACTTTCTTGTCCATCTTTTTGGAGGACTTGGGACAAGCATCTGGCATTTCATCAGAACTATTTTTAATTCTCTCCACCTGTCAGATCTTTTGATGGGAGAATTCCCATCATAACTGTTATTTTTGTTTGCTGATATCTATTTTATTGTTTACGCCAGTTTGCAATTACTCAAATACATGCATTTATTCTAATTAGTAACAGGATCTATGATATCAGTCCTTTTATTTTGCTCTTGGGTGGCAAACTGCCATTGGTTCATGTTTTCCTGAAAAGGGACGGTATCCCTACTGCACTTAGATGTCACAGTCACAGCAGCAATGAGCATCATACTGGAAGTACTGCTCCCAGCTTCAGGTAAAGCAGAGATCAGTTTCTTCCTATACAACACGTTCATCAGACTGTTCTTTCACGTGATTCAGTGTCTCTCACATAGATAATCCGAATGTGCAGAAAACACAGTCTTACAACATGCTTGTTTGCTACTCCTCCTCCCCACCCCGCTTCCCTCCTTCGCCGTGGACAGAACTTCTTTTTTTTTTTCGCCCGGGACCGCAGCTGCACAAAGCCCAAGGCCAGGCATCACCCCTATCTTCTCTGTTGGCTGTCTGCCCAGAGATTGACCTTGAACAAGATTGCCACAGGATTTTGGTTATCTAAGTTCTCTTTTTCGGTTTTCTTTTTTCCCTCTTCTCTGGGGTTCTGCATATGTATACAGAGTATAGTTATGTGTGCATTTATTGTTTATTAAAAGTTTGTTTCAGTTATCTGAGCAGACCGAGGTGTGAATTTCTTCCTTTCCCTATTAAATCCCTTTCTGTCTCTATCAGGACAGAGGGATTTTGTTAAGGTAAATTGAGGAGTGGGTACCTCAGCCCCTTGACCCTTGACATTTTGTTTGATGTAGCAAAATCTACAGACACATACTACCTCTTTACCTGCGTTTCAGGAAGCTCATTTCACTGAGAGTTAAATAATTTTACAAGATAAAGACCCAACTGCACAAAACATGGTAGAGCAAAGCCCTACGTCTTCGACAAGGCATCTCTTACTATTCTATGATCTATCACTGAAAATACTGACTATCATACCTTTTTCCAGTGTCAAGTTAGCGCAAGATTTGACAGAAGAAATTTCTGGATTGCACATCTTTTCCTTTTAAATTTCTTCCTGCGTGTTACAGCACTCATTAAAAAATGAACACTTGTTATTAAATACTGTGAGACTTCAAAAAAATGTAATAATGCTTCTCCTCTCCACTTAATCTCTTTTTTAATAAATATTTACTGCTATTTCAATCAGTATTAGTGCAGTTAGATACTGGAGGGGGCCAATAGCGAGCATAGCTATTAAATTCAATGCCTAACCTGCAAAGCAATCTAAGATTTAAAATAATTAGAAAGAGTTCCCACAGCTATCATAAAGCAAAAGTTTTTCCTCCTTGAATAGATTACAAAGAGAATAAGAAGTAAATTTAATTATATTGCACTTATTGTTATACTTTAACTACTGTAATAATAAACAATAAAATGCAAAAAAAAAAGCTCTTCCAACAAGAAAAACATACATTAAAAAAAACTGTCATGAAGCAATCCATATATCCTAACTCTGCAATAAACAGTTATAAAACATGAGATTTAGTTCTTTACAATTGTTCAATAATAATCTTTTTTTATTCTGCAAGAATCCTGTTTTCTTTTCAGAAACCATAGTACTTAACTTCTTTGCACCCTAAAATGCATTTACACAACAAAAATTCTCTGATTTAGAAACATAGTTAGCACTAGTTGTTTTACAATGAGAGATGTTACGAAGATAAAAATATGAGTAACATATATAAACGCATCCCTTAGCGTCTGCAGCACCACCTTGATTTACATTTAATATAGAGAGTAATCTTTTCTACCTAAACCCACCTCCAAAAAGGTAATTAGACCTTTTCTTCAATTTCTCCTTTTCAAAAATTTTCTTAAACCTCTTCTACTTATTTCTACCCTAGTTTTTTTTCTAACCTATTCCCAATACAGATTTTGACAGATTTGGCTTTGCTTTTCTTGAAGTCTGAGGAAAACAGTAGGACACAGAATCACAAAGGGTGAACAACTGCAGTAAGGTACTGTTATATATAATGTTTTTCTTCCACTTTTTTTTTAATTTGTATTTTTATTTTCTTCCTGTAGGGGAAGTAACTTCATCTAGATATTTCAGTTTCTTTAAATGCATTAAGCCAGACTTCCACAGTCTCGCTTTACTAGGGAGAAAAAAGTTTGCTAAGGAAGATTGAGAAGTTTTTGATACGTACTTAGGAGTATTTTGCCTAGTTATTGGCTTTGGCTGTCTAAAACGTCAGTCTCAGCCTGGAAACTAAACAATGTTTCCTTCACTACCGTAATGAGCAGTATGAAGAAGAGTTAATTAGAAAAGACTACATACACCTACACTAACTTAGAACAGGCTATCAATTTTCCTTCTCAAAACTGTTACTTGTTCTAGGTAACAAAAATCATAGGATTTTGGAATAAACTTCACCGTGCTTTCAACAGACCTTTTCCTCTGTCTCTCTGTATGTGTGAGTTAAAGATCATCGTGCCTACAGTGCTAACCTCTATACCCAGCACAGGCCAGGAGCCTTCCAAGAGGACAGGGTTCCAATACTCACTGGATTACACGTGTATACAGAACCCTTTGTTAAAGAAAACTGTACCAAATGTCAAAGGAATATGAAAAATTCATAAAACAACTTGTAAACAAGCCAGCCTAGATCTAGCTCTCTGGCTTGGTTATCATTTAACAGAAAGAAGCAACTGCTGTGAACCACCGTTTTCTATGAATTGGTATTAACATTTTATTGAGAGAAGCAATTCTATTAATTTATAATAATATAAATAAGCCTTGAAGTAAGTCTTGCAGTAAGACTTGCAAGACAGAGCATCTTGAAATCTGAGGCCATACATATTTCCCACTATTATCTGTAGACAGGTATTTCAAGAACTGTAATTTCTGATTGACCACTATGAACTACATGGAGACAGAAAGACATGAAGGATGTCCAGAGAAAACCGATGCCTCATTTAGGCCCTGTGAGATCTGCCTTGCTGAGAAAATGTAGGAAAACTGGATGAAGTATAACCAGTGCCTCGTTATTAGGGTCTCCTTTCTGTGGTAGTAGACAAAGATAGACACACCAGTAATGCTACCAGCAAATATAATTGATTTTTGTGCTGAATTCAGACCAGCGCTATGATTCATTGGATCACTCTATGTTAATCGCACTAAAGATGCTCACGCAGTTGAATGAAACAGGCTTTGGACCTTGCCATTTATGGCCATACCAAATCACCCTTTTGAAAGGCAAAATGCAAAACCTAATCAACTCATGGTTCAAAACCAGGCAATATGGCTCTGGGGACCTGGAAGGCAAAAGAAATCGCCTACATCTGCCCATACTAACCATCTTTCAGCAGCTTCTGTTTTAAAGGCACATTAACAGCCACACTAAGGATGAAAATAGCGTTGCAATAGAACTTACGCAATCCATCCTTACAACTGATCAACGTGACTTGGGAGACCACCTGTCATTAACTTTTAACGAACTCCTGTATGATATGGGATAACAAAGGACACCTACGCTGCAAGGGTTACAAGGCTGAGGCTTATTAGAAGAGAAAAATTAAGATGTTTTTTCAGGCACACATGAACAATTGTTTAAAAAGGCTACAAAAGAGGCATCTGCTGATTTCCAGCAAACAGGTGGGAAATGGCACGTGGACGGGTGAATAGGCTTGGAGGGTAGGTGTATGACACAAGGGGAAGCATGAAAAGTCCACACCCTAAATGATTTTTACTACAAGGCCCTTTTAGTTAAGATGGAGGCATACACACTGTAACAGAGGATTTGGAAGGGTGGTCAAAACAACCACGGGAGGTTTCTTGCCCCTAGTCTGTGTCAGCTGGGGAATGGCTTACTCCAGGAACATGGGTGTGTGGGGAGGGGAATGCTACCCACTTGTGCGAGAGACAATCCCAATAACACTTCTCATTAGCCAATGTGTTAGTCATCAAGCTCAAAACTCAAAACCAGCTGGTCCAATTGTCCTGGCAAATCTGTTCAGGAAAATCTGACTGCAGGAATTAATCTACACACAAACTGGAGGAGAAAGGCACCTTATCCCATTACGCAGAACAGGCAGAATTCAACAGCAGCCACGAAGTCGAGACCAACTACAATGGAAGGGATGCTACTTGAAGCATGAGCTGAGGGTTCACAGAGCTGTTACGAAATTGTAGCTATTATCTCCAGAGTGTGATTTTAAATGTTCCCCTGGACAACACCTACCACCAATCTCCTGGACAGTCATAACTATCAGTACAACCATCACTGCCTTTGAAGTTTTGTATCTAAGCTGTCTAAAGTGTGGACTGCCAAGACCTACAAGCTTCCCTGAGCAGCTTAAGGAGCCCTTTGCAGCAGCACTGAGATGTCTTTTTTGGTAACACTGCCCTTCTAGAAGATAAAACAGATTTCTGTGAAATGCTGTGCAAGAGGCACAGGAGGTATGATCACCTCTGGTAGGCAATGTTAGGGTGTGTGATAAAAGGGTGATCTTGATCACCATAAGGGAGCACAACAGCAGCTGCTGTAACACAAACAACTTAACTGACAGAAATGAGCTCCCTGACACGGCTGCTGCCAAAAAGATCAGCCCATTCAAAAGATCAGCCCATGAAAGGCCCACCTCCACAAACAGGAAGGGCCATAATGCCAGGCAGGGAACCTCAATAACCGAGTCAAAGAAACAAGCCCCCAGCCCAGGTGGCAGGACAGCCACCAGCCCCATCAGCTGGAGCGTGAAACCCATCAAGATGAGTCAGTGGAAATGCTCCTCACATCACCTTTCAGACTGAGAAAGGTTACCAGCTATAGGGTATGAAACTTATTATGGGATAATTCATTTTGGGATTGTACAAGGCTTAATATGGTATGTTTAACAGAGGAACCTAAGGAAGCAAGGGGAGGGATCAAGGGGATTTGAGGAGGAGCAAGCTGGGGAAAACAGAGATAAGGGGATAAAAGGAGATAAAGGTTCACATGTAACCAGGTTGATCATCAGTACACTTGTCTGGCCATGCTTTTCATCTGATCAGCACAGTTCATCCCATCTTCTCATTAAACTCTGCTTCTAACTACTTTTCTGGGTGAGGGAACTCTGCATATGCATGCATGGAGCTTGAAGTGTCAGCTGCTGGAGTTGGGACCCAAGGGCCACAGGACCCCGTGAGTCTGCAATGCCAGTCACTCACTGGGGAGGCAGGATTGTGTGTGTTATCATCTGGGTATGTACATCACTGTGTGCTCACCAGCCACTGTCAAGCCTGCCTACCTGGTGAGTAGGATTAGTTGCTCGGAAGCCAGGCTTTGAGGATGCAGCAAGTTTAGGTTGGATCATCAGAGATTCTGTAATTTGGCTACTGGAGGGAACAGGAGATCCAAGCCAGTTACCACGAAGACTGTGCGGTTAGCTGGTTGAGTGAGAAACTCCTTTGCACATGTGTGCCTGTGACAGCTGGAGATAAGAACATACAAGGGCTACTTACAAGCTAGATTAAGTGCGCAAGGCCGTTATGGGAGAGATCCAGGGTGTCTAAGTCACTGGGAAATCCAGTGCGCTGGGAAGAGGGATGCACAGGGATCTGTGAGGTATAGTGACTGTGTAGAGTATCTGTGGGCACTGGGAGCTTGTAGTTCCAAGTGCCAGCAGCTGGGGAGACAAGAGACCCAGGACCAACTCCTGGACCGGCTGCATGGCTGGGGTATTTACTGGGGGGACTCACACTGCATGTATGTACTGAATGCTTTTTTCCACTAACATACCTTCATCCTGATCAGTCAGAGAGGGAAACAGGATGAGACTGCTGGTGTCTGTGCCCACGAGTGCTGAATGTTTCTGTCTGTGCTGATCCGTGCAGGCAGCTGTGATTGTATGCGCATACATGTGGCTGTTTGCATTGGAATTACATGCCCAGGCTCACTTCTGGTTCACCCTGGATATAGTGACCACAGTAGCCTCACCTCTACCAAGCTACTGGCTCTGGCAATCCTTACCACTTTCATTCTGTGGATGTTGCTAGTCATTATTTGGACAGCAGATAGCAGATTGCTTTGCCCACGTTTTGAGTATTACTCAAATTCTCTCTGCCTCATTCCCAGCCAACTGGAAACTACAAAATTGTAGTTATTACAGCACTAAGCGTCAGCTAATACAGTTTCTCCAACAGCAATGCATTAGTAGTAAGGCATTTGCTCTGAGCTTCCAGGCAGCTCTGAGCTACCATACTGAGCTTACAAGTGCCTGCAAAATACTATGTGAAATACACCCTGCATTAGCAAGCAGCATGCGTGAAAAAATCTGAGAGCAAGCCCTTTTTTCTTTTTTTGTTGTTGTTGTTAAAATTGCCAATTGGAGAGCAGTAGTTCTTCACACACTTTAAACAGCAGCCTAGCTGAAAGAAGCACTGCTGCTTTTCCCCCTCCACCCACAATCACTCATGCTCTCCCACATGCCACCCATGGGTTTCCCTCTCCCTCCTACAGTAAACATAGGTGTGTTGCGTGGATGTACAGTAAACAGACACAGAGAATGAGACAGATTAAAACTAAGCTGGCAAAAAATAAACTAAACATAATTTTTGGTGCATATCAGTTCCCCAGTTAAGTTCACACTTGTGCTTGCATGAGAGAAGGGTTGGTAAAGGTGTGGCAATGAACAACTGACTTAGGAGAATGACAGTTGCTTCTTCCTTCAGCAGCAATGTGGGCTTAGGCAGGACTAAGGCACACATGAAACTACAGCCTGAAGCACTCAAGACTTTCCAACAAGCTAAAGAAGAAAAGGCCAAGAAATTTCACGAGTACTGCATTCATATAAAGAAAAAGGCAGCATAGAAGTTAAATGCAAAAAAAAATTAAAACCACAGAAGAATTTGTAAAAGAGGGTTAAAAGCCCACCTCCGTGTATTGATGATAAAATAGATTTTTGTGTAAGAGACCGAATTCTGGAACAAAGCCCAACTCAAGACTTCCACATGCAGTCACTGGTGGAGGAATGAGGATTTGCCTATCAGCTCTCAAAGACTGTCTTGGCACCCCTCCAAATGATAAGCAGTAGCATCCCACCCACAGTGAAACCTTCCAAGAAACAATGGACAATGCCATAGCAGAAAATCCTTTAACTGCGAATTTGCATCCCAATAAAATACCTGTTTATACAGAGTGGGACATGGGGTGTAGTGAGATCGTAAGGGTTATAGTGTTATTTTTTCAACAGTCTGTTTATAATTTGAAAAATAAATAAAGCATGGAAGAGATGTTGATGGCTGCCAACATGCATTTGGCAAAAAGTCATGAAAAGCAATCCAAAACTAGATCTTGTATATGTCAAACTAAGAAAAGAAGAAAAAAAATAAAGTCAACTACTTTGTCTCAGCTAAAACATGGATTACCATAGCTACTCATGACCCTCTGGAAAGTAATTAAGTATTTTAATCTCACAAATGCAAACATATTCACACAGAGCAGAATGTTCCCAGGCCTGTTTTCAATTAAAGGGTAAGGGCAATGTTCTCAACACTGCCTAGAAATTTTACCTAAGACATCTGAGATACTACAAAAAAGATTCCTCAAAGCACTACACAAAATATCAGTCAGCAATTAAAATTGAAAAACAACAGAAAGGTCAGAAATGTCTTAGGCTAGCCTCTAATGAACAGTGACTGAAGAAGTTGCCAAAGCTTGTCCCATTTGTGAGAAATACAAAAGAACTCAAGGAACAAAGTCTAAATCACGATGCAGGCAAAATTTCACCCCTGAAACAAATCTGTTCTGTTTTACTTAAGTGGGCAATAAAAACCTTATGCAATAGTCTACAAGTATTACTTTCATTTCTTTGTTACACATCTTTGGTAAAAGACCCAATGGTTAAGTAACTGATTATGCAACTCCAAGTTGTCTTGCTAGACACCATGCAAAGCAAATAAAAGCAGCTTCCAGTGAAGCAGAAAAGCATCAGAACAGAGATAACGACAACAGCATACAACATTCTATGTTCAGTAGTTAAATTTCAGAATTTTTGTTTGTCAAGGAAAAGATACTAGAACAAGAAAAGCCATGTCCAAGTTGCTGGAAAATTTTCCTAAGAAATGTAGAGACCTATGCAGAAAAGCAGATTAATAAAATCCCTCAAAAGACACAGGGCCCTGAGAATATCCCTCACAGTGGTGTCCACAGATCGATCTTATTATGACTGACATTTCAGATAGGCACAAATAAAGGGGAAAAAGTCCAGTAGCAAAAGGGACAATAAAAAGATTGATCTTGCTTACAACAGAGATTCGGTTGTATCCTCAAGGCAGCAGCAATAACATTCTGGTGGCATCAAAATTCAACTCCCAGACCTTGAAAATCATTACTAACTTCCTAGCAAGTTTAAGTTCTCAGTATTTTCACCTGTGTGTGGTTTGACATTGGCTTAATTTCCTGTTAACTTCTGACTTGAAAATTCATGTGTGATACATTTATGGACTGTACCGCCCACTGAGAAATTTTAACTCAGTGCTATGAAGCTCTTCTTGCTTACATGCCTTTTACACCAGGCAATGGACAAGAAGAAAATTATCCTGCGAACAGGGAACTGTAGGACTCTGCTTCCCCTAAATGCCCTTAGCACAAGGCAAAAAAGTCAGGCTCCTTACTTCACTTGCTTTCAGTTGTACTCCAAAAGAATGATAGAATCATAGACTCATAAATGGGTTAGGTTGGAAAGGATCTTAAAGTTCATTTAGTACCAACCTCCCTGCCATTGTCAGGGATATCTTCCACTAGACCAGGTTGCTCAGAGCCTCGTCCGACCTGGCCCTGAACAATTCCAGGGATGGGGCATCCACAACTTTTCTGGACAACCTGTGCCAGTGTCTCACCATCCTATACCTACACCAGTTCCGTACCCCTATTCTAAATCTACCCTTTTTCAGTTTAACACCACTAACCCTTGTTCCATCACGACACTCCCTGATAAAAAGTCCCTCTCCATCTTTCCTGTAGGCCCCTCTTAAATACCAGAGGGCCACCATAAGGTCTTCCTGGAGCCTTCTCCTCTCTAGGCTGAACAACCTCAACTCTCTCAGTCTGTCCTCATAGGGGAGGTGCTATGAGAAATTGACCCAGAGAGAAGGTGAAGATCTCCCTTCTCTCCTCCTACCTCAGCAATTCAGAACTGCCCACGGGTGGACATGCTCACCTGGGCTGAGAATTCAAAGCTTTATAACTTCTCAAGATCTGAAATAATGTGTTCACCTGGAGGGCTGCCATGCAAATGCAGTTCACCTAATACCACAACCCAGCAGGTGCTTCCTAAGAAAAGGTGAGACCCCATTCACCAACACTAAAAAGAGGATGCAATCCAATGGCTGGATGCGCGGGCAACACAAGACCTGCAGCTTCAGGGCCTCATTTCACAAGTTCTAAATTAAACAGTACTAGCTGGTCGTATTCATTTTTAGTTATAAAGCAAAATCACTTCTGTTTACATGGCTCAAGTCCTAAGCAATTCAGAAACTGCCTGGTTCCTTGTGCGTTACCATGGCACTGTGTATTAGCTGAGGTGAGTGTCTATGCAAGGAGGCTGAAGAAAGTGCATTTCAGCAAAGACATTTGCCTCCACAAACTATTTCATATACCTTCAGTTAAGATTATTTCCATTTAGACTATACTATAAGCCTTGCCCATTCACCACACAGACCTTTTCTCAGGGAAAGATGGCTGAAGTCCTACCACATCCCTTTTCACAAGACTGCTTGTGTTCAGGACTTTGAGTTTTGAAGTCAAAATTTTATTTGTTGCACTTTATTGTCATAATAGTCTGACCTCCTCTTTCCTACATTTACTGCTTTGTAAGAGTTTTAAGAAACCCTCATCCATTTGGCATATCGCTTATTTCTTCATTCATATAACACACTTCACCTCTAACAGTGGACTAATCCCAGGCACTGTCTCCAGTAAAACAGTATTCTTCTTCAATTAATTTGAACTGGAATGCAATCACTCATGAATGATAAAATACAGTTATAAACACATGAAATATAAAGGCAATTTCTCTCATACCCATGAATCACAAGCAATACACATCTAATGCACTGTAACATTTATTTCTGTGAGAATCTATTTAGATTTTCAAATTATTATTGATTTATTTACCATGAAATGGAGGAGAGGGTTAAAAACATGGTTTCATACCTAGCTTGGTGAATAGCTTCTACCCATTCATCTCCATCAACTTCATCCTCACAACGGAGCTCCAGTGGCTTCTGCCCTTCATGGCCAAAAAGAACAGTAAAGTAATGCTGTAAATTAGAACAAGAAAAAAAGTTCAGAAATTTTTTTAAATAAAATAGATATATAAAATTAAAAA